>NC_134694.1:92420882-92720882 GCF_050947455.1 Rhinoderma darwinii
AACATTTGCATATTTGACAGGTAATTCAGACGTTGCAGATATCACAGCGGACTTGCCACAGATTTCAGTTTTTGCATTGCAAAGGCTGAAATCCGCAGTGAAATTCCGCTTCTTCTCCGCAACATAATGAGCATGCTGCGGAGGGAAAAATCTGCACCGCAGCCTAAATTCCGCACAGTTATTTTCCGCAAGGTCTCAACTAAGTTTCCTAAAAATGTATAGAAACAAATGTAAAGGACGGCTGCTGCAGAATTCCACTACAGACTGTCCGTAGCGGAATTCAACAGCAATTCCGCCATGTCTAAATGTGTCCTTAAATATCCAATAAATTATCATATCCTAGACTTTAACACAGGAAAATCCTATGATACTGCATAATACAACTATTACTATATTAGAGCTGCCAAATATGTAACAAGTTTTTACATGATACAACCAATAATAATTGTTAAAGGGGTTTATGAAATTATAAAAACACAGCTGTTTCCATCCAGAAACAGCACCACTCTAATCCATGGGTTGTGTCCGGTATTGCATCTAAGCACCATTTACTTAAATGAGGCTGAGCTGTAATACCACATACAACCCATGGACAAGAGTGGTGCTGTTTCTGGAAGCAAGTAGATGTTTTTTTTCCTCTTATGCCACCCCTGATATGTGAAGGGGCCTTTGTCTGGCAATCAGTTTTGTTTTTCTCCAGCTACAGAAACACCAGAGGGAAACTAATGCTAGAACTAATCTGATGCTTTTCTATGGGAACAGCTTTGGAATCTGATGCATCAGTTGTGACCCTTAACATCTCTTAGCACCTCACAGAAATACATTGTATGCAGCGTTTTTCTGACCGGCTATGGATGCCAGACCTGTGCACAAAGTGCACGGCTTGTATGTGTCCAACTCAGACATAAAACGAATGTCCGAACACAACTGATATATTTGAACCCAGTCTAACAAACATTGGATCAATGATACCACAATGATTTAATGCAATCAAAATAATTTGCACGAAAATTTACAAAATAAGGCCTTATTCACACGAACATATA
This sequence comes from Rhinoderma darwinii, assembly GCF_050947455.1. NCBI lineage: Eukaryota > Metazoa > Chordata > Amphibia > Anura > Rhinodermatidae > Rhinoderma > Rhinoderma darwinii. The sequence goes on from NC_134694.1 coordinate 92,421,929, forward strand.
ATACGCTATGCGCGTCGCACGGACCTATGTTAGTGAATGGGGCCGTTCAGACTGTCAGTGATTTTCATGCAGCGTATGTGCGCTGCGTGAAACTCATGACATGTCCTATATTTGCCCATGTTTTGCGTTGTACGCACCCATTGAAGTCAATGGGTGCGTGCAAATCGCGCTCGGCACACGGAAGCACTTCCGGGTGCCGCGCGTGATTCGCGCAACAGCAGTAAAAGAAATTAATGAAAACAGAAAAGCACCACGTGCTTTTCTGTTTGTAAACAGAAAGCCAGAGTGTCATAATGATGGCGGCTGCGCGAAAATCACGCAGCCGCGCACCATATGCTGATGACAAACGGACCTTTTGCGTGCGCAAAACGCAGCATTTTTTGCGCGCGCAAAACGGACACGTCCGTGTGAATAAGGCCTAAGTTTTAAAGTCTCATTGATCATTATATAAGGCTACATTTACACTATTCTTTGTCTATATGTTTGATTGACATATGTTTTGGGCCTATATGAACCTGGTAAAAAATTAAAACATGGTCCTAAAGATCAAGTCTAACAAAACTTGACAGATCAGTGGGGCATCAATGCTTTGGCCTTTGCAGGATGCTATTCAACTAGTTTATATCATTTTAGCTGGAGTCTGATAGAACCAAAAATATTTTTGGTTCTAAAAATATAACCAGAGCTCAGTAAAATATAGAAAACCTGATGGAGTCTGATATCATTGCAATATTTTGAGCAGCTGTTGTCCTTTTAGTTTAGATCAGGTGAACAAAATACACAAAAAAGAAAAATCTACAGCAAAAAAGACTCAAATGACCAGTACTGTACATGGCAACCTAACAAAATATTAGAGATAATTCCCAGTGACAACATACTGGGCACAGGTATAGGACAATATTAATAGCCATCTTGCTCAGATAAATATTAGCATATTCTTTTTTTTTAACAAAATTTTTTAATTGGATGAATAATTATGTCATATTTACATCCATTCTATGTAGTTTTCCTTTACAGTACTTTATTAGTGCTCTTATCTCAAAAAATTCAAAAGCATTCACATACAGTAATATTATTTCCTATACAACACTGAAGTCCAAATAATGCAGATATTGCACAAAAATCTGATAAAAATAAATTATCCTGGGAAATGTTATGATTTGCACTACATTTTCCAACATTTTCATGAAATTTAATGCAACTTACATATGGGGGCCCTTTTGACAGTTCTACTCTGCTGCACATGAACTTTTTTGTTGGACATAACTGGTGGAATGGGATTATAAAGGTATGTTCACACAGGTTGTGTAAAAGTACACAGTTTATCCGACCTATAACCCGCAGGGAATTACGGTCGAATAACCGCACCAAATTAAAGTGCAGATTTTCGGCTGGGATGTTAAAAAAAAACAAAAAAGCCAATTTTTACCTCACTGACATTGCCATAGCGAAGCGTCCCTTTTTCTCCATGCAGTCTTTCCTCCTTTGATGACACTGTAGCCCATGTGACTGCTACAGTCTGTTATTGGCTGCAGCAGTCACAAGGAATGAAACGTCTTCACAGGAGGCCGGGCTGCATGGAGAGCAAACGGGAAGAAAAGGAGTTGTCGCTATGACAACTCCCGGGGTCTAAATATAGAATTTTTTAATTACATTTAAGGCTGGGTTCCCACGGGCGGATACACTGCGTAAAAACTGTGCAGCGTATCCGACCTGGAACCCGCAACACCTTCCGTCCGAAAAATCGCAACACTTTGTGGTGTGGTTTTTCGGACGGAATTTCTGCTGCGGAAAGCAGAGATTGGAAAAAACAAAAAACTTTGATACTGACCCTCCGTCTTCTCAGAGCATACTCCGGCCTCCTACGATGACATTGCAGGCCAAGTGACTCTGCGGCCTGTGATTGAAATGGGATGAAACGTCATCCGAGGAGGCCGGACTGCAGGAAGAAGTAGAGCATTCTGGGTAAGTATGATTTTTTTTTCCCGGAGTTGCGCTGTGATTACGCCACAGAACTCGCAACACTTGGCTTTCTGTTGCTGGTTTTGCATCCCTATTGAATTCAATGGGTAAAACCCGCAACAGAAAATCAACAAAGACACAGCATAAATTGACATGCTGCAGAATTCAATTTCGCACCACAGGTCAATTTATTAACGTTTTCGATTCGGGTTTTTTCCGCTTTGTGAGCATAAGATTTTCAAAATCTCATCCACTTTGCTGCCACTGTAAATGCTGCGGAATTTCCGCACAGAATTCCATTGTTGAAATTCTGCAGCGTTTATACTACGTGGGAACCTGGCCTAAACCAAATAAAAAGTTGTTATTTTTTTTCTGATTTGCGATTTTTGCGGCAGAATCACACCTTTTCCGACGGAAAAATAGCAACATTTGCTATCTTTTGCGGGTTTTACCTCCCCATTGAAATCAATAGGAAAACCTGCAACAAAAGGGCAATGATTCCGCAGCATAAATTAACATGGTGCGTATTAAAAATCCGCACCGCAGGTCAATTTATGAACGTTTTCTAAACAGATATTTTCTGCAGTGTGTGGATGAGATTTGTTCAAATCTCATCCATTTTGCTGCTATTGTAATACGCTGCGTATTTTCCACATTGAAATCCATTGCTGAAAATCAGCAGCTAATCCGTCAAGTGAGAACATATCCTAAATGTGTCTCGATATTGTGACGTCCTGGTCATGCCAAAAGTAAAATCTATTTTTAATGGCTCACATATGGTGCACATATCTGTGTACCATATTTTCTGACATAATTAGATCATATTTGCTATAAGGAGATTAGCTGCGTTATGACTTTAGCTTGTAAGGTTTAGGGTATGTTCACACGGCGGGGGTCCGTAACGGCTGAAATTACGGGGATGTTTCAGCCTGAAAACATCCCCGTAATTTCAGCCATACCGGCATGTGCAGGCGCTTGAACGCCGCGTCAATTACGGCCGTAATTAGCGCTGCTATTCATTGGAGTCAATGAATAGCGGCTCCAATTACGGCCAAAGAAGTGACAGGTCACTTCTTTGACGCGGGCGTCTATTTGCGCGCCGTCATTTGACAGCGGCGCGTAAATATACGCCTCGTGTGAACAGACAAACGTCTGCCCATTGCTTTCAATGGGCAGATGTTTGTCAGCGCTATTGAGGCGCTATTTTCGGGCGTAATTCGGGGCAAAAACGCCCGATTTACGTCCGTAAATAGGCCGTGTGAACATACCCTTATTCTGTGGACCTACATGTTAACCAGAATATGATCTATTCAAATTGCTACTGAAAATACCAGGAACTTATATTACCATGAGAGACTATAGGTGTCTTCTATATGTGTACCATCTGTAATGGCCCCACAAATGGACTGTATTTCTTAAGGCCATTTCTTTTGCCTTCTAATTACGGAAGGATATGTGCCATTCATAATAACTTTGACAGGGTCCCTTTCTCTCCATCTCTAATTGCTAATGTCTGATGTGACATTGCCTGGAACATCTTCACTGTCCTTCAGCACCATGGTTGCACAATACTGGTGGTCTTCTTTACAACACTGATAATTAGAAGCTTGTTTAAGAAAAAAATCCTTATTAACAAGCATCCCAGTGCAGGCAATACCTCCCCTACTGCTGGCCCTATTAGTGCTAGGGGATTACCAGAGGATCAGTTTGTCCCAACCTAATAAACAAATTCCAGGAGAACACCTGAATGACCAGCGCTAAGGAACTTCCTAATTAAGAAATTGGCCGGTTTTCCATAATGAGAACAATCTTTTCTTTGTAAAACTCCATTGAGAGAAGCACAAGGAGCCTGGTGAGCAGGAGAGATTATAGTCAACTGGCCCAACCAAAGCTCCGAATGTTAAGAGGAATATGTGTCTTTTCTCCATTTATCGTTGAATTAATGCATTGCACAAACAGTAACTACATGTTGAGCCTTTAATAGTTAATTTATATCATTATATGGTCTATAATATACTGGGGGTCCTTTATCAATCTTGCTCAGCACTTTTGTTTCTGTAGAAATGGGGTATCTGACATTTAAAATGTATCTCACAACTTGACCTATGGCAGAGCCCGAACAACAGGTCTAGATTGACAATTTTGGATTGAAATAATGGAATAAGCATGTCACAATGTTGAGGCTGCCTAACCACACCTCTTGAATAATATTTTAGTCTCCCATCGAAAGATAACTACATGACCCCCAAAATGGTTCCTATTAAAATAACAGATAACATAAAGAATAAGGGTTACAAGTGTTGCAACCACAGCTCAGTTTTCAAGAAAACATTCCAATAGTGATTTCTAGAAATCCGATTAATTCAGGAATGAGGAATTATTCATTACCTGGACTGATTTTATTATATAGGCCAAAAGGCACAGTCGTGAAATTTCTGCAGTGTAAATAGCATTAGGCTTAACTAATAAGTACAGAATCTAGCAGGGAAACCCCTCTACTATCTTCAACATCCTACTGTGAAAAAATAAAATTCTTAACTTATACTCCCTGCTCCAGTGCCTGGGCCGAAATGATAATCACATCATCAATATCGGATTCCATAAGAGCTTGGAGATCCAGCATGATCACTATGGCCACGAGTATGAACACATCAGTGGTAGGAAATATTGTAGTGATATCAGTTGTCATAAGAGCTCCCATGTGTAACAAGTTTTATTTTAGGCTCAGAGCCTTCGTTGCAGATCTTGTCAAAACGGCGAACACCTCAGTGGAACACGATGGACCCTATTGAAAGTCAATAGGGTCTGTCGGGTGCCGGTTGCATCCGTCATGTGATGGATATGGATATGTGTTGTGGTTTTCGTTATAAACGGGAACCTCAATGCAAGTGTAAACAGATCCTTTTGTTCTCTACTTCATAAATTTGTTGTAACTTGAACTAGAGAAAAGTATATGTGACAGTTCTAGCATGCCATCCATATACAACTTTAATCAATTTTTATACAAGCGCAATACAGGTGCATTTTTGTGCTCGGATTAAGGCCGCAAAATCGTAAGCCCAACCACAGGTTTGATGATCTGAACTAACAGCACCCAAACTAACAGTGGGCCTGAATTTGGTGCAGAAAAGTTCTAGTATTACGCTCATATAAAACTGGCCTCAGGTCTTTTTACAAGTTTCTCACAATCGGAACACGTACATATATTAGGGTTTATATTAAAGTCGCAACATACTTCAATTATAGGGTTCTTTGGTGATCTAAGTTCAGTTAAGTAGAAGTGTTTGGGGGTTGCAGCTGTAATACCGACCCTAAAATGCTACCATGTGAGATCAGCCTTTGGCCTAGATCACACATGGTTTTGATGCAGTTTTTGGCTCCGTTTTTTAACCAAACACAGGAGAGGACACAAAAGAAAAAGATACATCTGTCTTTTTTTTTATACCTTTCCTTTCTTTTGGATCCACTTCTGGCTTTGGCTCAAAATTCTGAGCCAAAAACTGCATCAAGTGTGTGTGTGTGATCCTGGCCTTATTGTGTTAGTAACCACTGCTGTATAAATATTTGTACAAATGTCACATGTAAAGTATATAAAAAAAATATGCTATTATTTTTTACCAATTGTGTAAAAAACAAAAACAAACAAAAAAAAAACAAGCTTATTATGTAATGTATGACCTCTAGATTTTTTTTATTTTTTTTTGTGTATGTAGCAGTGCAGTAGCTGATGGCAGTAACGCTAGAAATAAATTCAGACTGTGATAAAAATGTTACACTATTGAGTCAACTGTTTAACCTCTTCTCATGGAAAACGAAATCTATCAGCTTGTCTCAGTCACGTTTATCTTACAGCTAGCTACACACAACTATAGCCATGCTGAGACATGTAGTTCCACACACAAACTTCCTCTCTTGTATATGAAGCCTAATTAGAATAAGACCTTTAATGTGAACTATAGATATCCATAAACATCACAGTTTAATCAAATTCTCCCCTGACTGAGTCTGTGCATAGGACACTGCATCTAGGAATAAATCCGTATCTAACAGAGGTTGTTGTGAGCGCATTTCACCAATAGAGGGCGCAATTGCAACACAGTCAATACTGAATTTTCTGTAACCATTTGTGTTACAGTCTTATTGCAGCTAACTGCTCATCATTCTTTTTATCAAATTACTAACCTGTTAGCAAGCCTGGCATTTAACTAATAAGGACGGTGCAATCATATAATAACTGAATATTGGAAGACATATACCTTAAAGCGGTAAGTAAGGAGAAGATCTTGCATTTCATGCATCAGTGTTCAATAGAATAATTATAGGGATTAAGATATTTCACGTAAATTATGATTATTTACTAACAACTCTAATCTGCGTTTAATTATTCTGTATTATAATGAATTTATGATGCATTCACTTAGATCCTTACATGATATAAATGAAGCCCTTGAGAAATTACCTCTCTGGTTTCTCAGAAAATTAATTCAGGCATTTCTATTTCAAATCCCCCTTTCTGTCTCTTTCTGAAAACGTCTCTATTAAATGTGTTTAATTTGCAGATTAATGGATAAAGAAAATATTCCCCAATAGGACATTTGTAATTAATTGCAATAATTATAGCACGGGAGGCATTTAGGAAATCAATTTAATGTAATTATTAAGTTGTGATACTTTATTAAAACCACTTTAGCTAGTTAGGAAGAATGGCATGAATTATACACTCATTCAATTGGCGGCCGGCAATTCTGACTATTATTATTATTTTAATTTTTTTTTCATTATTATTATTTTATTATTATTATTATTATTATTATTATTCGTTTGCTATTATAAGTGCTGTGGTTCAGGGATATGATGATATATCTAAAATCTCTATGATGGAAATAATTTCTTGCAAACAGATTTGGAAATAAAATGTGGCACATCTCTATTTTATTCCTCCTTAAGTGCTGCTGCAAGACACTTGTCAGTGATTGACATGGGATGTATTCTTGTGCTAATCTTGGAAACTGTGTCCCGGTGAATGGGCTTTGCCTATGTCCCTGATAAGGCAGGTTCACATCTATATGGCTGACTGGGTCCCCTTAGGATCCGGATGTTTGAAGAAATGTTTAAGAAAAAAAGACTTCAGAGGGAGTTACCTCTGTAAAGTGGTCACAATACTCTCAGAACACTTTCAACCCCAACCAATAAAATGACAAAAATAAAGTGGACTTTAAGGCACACTTCTTTTATATTACACAACTGTCTTGTACAAGTGTAGTCTATGGTGATCTATATATAAAGTATAGCGTGAAACACATGCACACATTATATATATATATATATATATATATATATATATATATATATATATATATATAATCAGGAGATAGATATATAGATAGATAGATAGATAGATAGATAGATAGATAGATAGATAGATAGATAGATAGATAGATAGATAGATAGATAGATATCGCATATCTAGCTTTCTATCTGAACTTTGCGACCCTAATTTGCAGACCCTTTGCATCTGCAAAACGAACAATGAGGAATTATAGGATGATCCGTTTCTTGCGAGCCCTCTACTTTCCCCTCTTTACTCTTATGACATGCTTAGCTAATTTTATTATTTATTGGTGAAGTGTTAATTGGTGTTTTGTGAAGTGTAAACCCCTAAGGGAGGATTATATTGTACTGTCTGCAGGCACCTGTAATATCTCTGGGATTTCCTAGTGTAAATGGTCCTTGTAATATGTGGTTATTATTACTATAGGGTCACAGTAATGAAACTTATAATAGATCCACATACTGTTATTGCCACCTAAATATAAAAAAGTGTATAAATATAAGTGGATGTGTATTTGTCGGTATAGAGTTGTGTTTTTGACTGATCCAAAAATGTTGGTCATTTTATGGTGCTCAGACGGTTTTTTCTCCTTCTGAAATTTTTACTGATTGTTATAAAGAATTATATCAAAAGCATAAAAATAATTCATTGATTGAATTATTATTATAATAATATTAATAAAATATCAATAATTATATTAATAGTTCATGTAGTAGTATTTCTAGTATTAGTATGACATTAATATCCTCGTATTTAATAACATAGAGCTGTTGATGTGCTCCTGTACAGTCCTCCTGTAGTTTATAGTAATGTTTTATAGAATCCCCCCCAGCTTTGTATGTCAGGGGCACAGCTGCTTGGCATCCCTGTTTGAGATGAGTTTTGTTTGGCACAGCACAGCCTGTAAGACAAGATGTAAGGATGACCACCTGTGTATGTCTCTTCTGATCCTATAAAGTCTCATAAAAGCGGCTAATAGCAAATAACCTGTGGCTCTGCAGCTATTATGTTCCCTGGGATAACTGGCTGGGATCTGTAGTTCTACAACAATGGATAGGGGCTCGAAGTTCCCAGCCAATTAAGCAGAAAAATTTACATGTCGGATCATCTCAAATTAACCATTTAAATGCTCAGGATTCTGTTTGATTCCATTTTAGAGAATGAAAATTATTTTTAAATATTCGTTTCTCTTTTTTTGAGAGGGATGAGAGTTAAAAAATGTTAATACTGAATGGGACTTCGATGGCAAGTGTCAATAATTATATGTTGCAATATCTGTGGCTGTGAGGATGACTGGGAAAATATTAATTTCAGCTCCACTGGGACTTTATGATTCTAATCCTAATTTACAAAGATAAAACTAAAAGGCAAACAACAACATAGAGATAAATAAAAAATTATATATATATATAATTTCAAAAGAAATTGTGTACATGTAACCAACAGTAACGTGTACTATAGCGTGTGTATATGTATATATAGAGCATATATTTTTGTTTAAATCTCACTCATTTCCCATATAAAACTTTGGAGATCAGTCTCAGCGAGTCCCATTCTGAGCCCCTCTGCAGGCTGTCTAGCAGGTAGTTGCGGGAGGGGGAGGGGGAGTGAATATGGCCCTATGATTGACATTTCTGGCCTCCCCCAAACTTTCTTTTCACTGGCAAAGGCTTAATGTTACCATGGAAAACGGATTCTCCCGCCAGCCCATCCCCCCACCTGCAGCCAGCTGGAAAAAAAAAACCAAAGACCTGGGAGGCGGGATCCACATCCCACAAATTATAGGGAAATTCAAACTTTCCAATGGACACAGCTGAGGGTCCGAGAAAATTGGGAATTGTATACACGCACAAATGTGCAGGTCTCATTGTTGTGTTTCTATGCTGAACCGTGAAATATAGATTACTTTATACCAGGTTATAGGTACCAATCCTAAAACTGATGATATGTAAATCCCAAGTTACTCCCTACATGTTAGAGTAACATACTATTGCTGTATTAAGTGCAGGCTGGGTGTATTGTTGTTCACTATACCCTCATATACCTGTAGCCATGCGAAACTAAAGCACCTGTATCCCCCTATAAGCCCCCATTAACAAGAGTGGAACTTTATGCTGCGCATATGCAAGTACAATGGGGGTGCTCAACATCACTTGTCACCCACAATATTGACTTCTAAACACAAGACTATTAACACTAACACCTGCCATCCTTCTAAATTACTACTAGCAATCTTTTAGTGTTTTCATGGATAAACCTGCTACTACAAGACACCTGAATAGGTGCAAACAGCTTCCTTTTATATGGTCTCAGTGCTACAGAGAAGCCTAATGTGTAAAAAGCTCTGATAAAATAGGTCGGATTGAGAACAAACCTTTTCATGTGCTTCACAAAATCTGTTTACTTTGTCATTGTAATGCCTGCTTACTGATAGAGGGACGATAGTGCGGACATCGCTGCCAATGAACCGGTTCAACGAGTTTATATATATATATATATATATATATATATATATATATATATATATATATATATACATACATATATGAGTTTCCTAATATAATTTATTGCTGCACTAGTAAATTCAAAGCTTATATGTGCGTAACTATAAACATTTGTGTGTGCATGCATACATATGTGAGAGTATATACAGTGTCCTGATAGATATATATAATTTATCAGGATCGTTTACTTTGCAGGTATTAAACTTGTATTTTGTACAAGTACATAGGAAGCGTTTACTGTGACGGTAACTCCCTGGTGGTGCAGCGTTGAGCCCTGGACTGATGCCAGTCTGGAATGATTGAGCTTGCAGTTGTTACACAGAACCCACTGAGATATAAGTGTGACAGTAATAATTTCATAACTTGATTTGGAATAATTGAAGATTAACTATTTCTAGTGTTGGAGTGGGAGGAACTTTAATGAGATGAGCTGTGGGACACGGTACAAGGTAGGGAAGGGTTAACCTGCTCCTGAAATGTGAGAGGGGGGTTGGGCTGTTGGGCTTGCACCGGATTGGCTGCTAGGATGTGATTAAAATGCGGTCACTCAGAAACTCAGCACTTCTTAACTAGGGAAGTTTGTGTGCAGCGATCAGACCGTCCCGTAGAGAGACACGCTGAAGTCTTCTCCTTGTCTCCTCCACTGGGTTTCCTGCGATCCCCTGACCAACCTTCAGCTACAAATGTATAGCATGCTGGATACAGACATCAAGAGCCCTGTGCAGCAATCCAATGCACAAACTGGGGGTCCTGGGACTCCAGGGGGCAAGGGCAATGCGACCACTCCTGACCAGGACAGAGTCAAGAGACCCATGAATGCCTTCATGGTCTGGTCTAGAGGGCAAAGGAGAAAGATGGCACAGGAGAACCCTAAGATGCATAACTCTGAAATCAGCAAGCGGCTGGGTGCGGACTGGAAGCTCCTGAGCGATGCGGAGAAGAGACCCTTCATAGACGAGGCCAAAAGACTGCGAGCAGTCCACATGAAGGACTACCCGGATTACAAGTACAGACCCAGGAGGAAGACCAAGACCCTCCTAAAAAAGGACAAATATTCTTTACCTGGCAATCTCTTGGCTCCAGGTGTAAGCCCAGTAGCCAGCGGAGTTGGAGTTGGCCAGAGGATAGACACTTATGCCCACATGAATGGTTGGACTAATGGGGCTTACAGCTTGATGCAGGACCAGATTGGCTACACTCAACATCCTGGCATGAACAGCCCTCAGATTCAGCAGATGCACAGGTATGATATGACTGGTCTCCAGTATAGCCCGATGATGTCTTCTGCTCAGACGTACATGAACGCAGCTTCTACCTACAGCATGTCACCAGCAGCCTACAACCAGCAAACCTCTACAGTCATGAGCCTGGGATCCATGGGGTCGATCGTCAAGTCGGAACCAAGTTCTCCTCCACCTGCAATCACTTCTCACAGTCAAAGAGCTTGCTTAGGAGACCTGAGAGATATGATCAGCATGTACCTTCCTCCAGGTGGAGATGCAAGCGACCCATCTTCCCTCCAGAACAGCAGACTGCATAGTGTCCATCAACATTACCAAACTGCAGGGACTGGGGTTAATGGCACTGTACCACTAACGCACATTTAAGTAAGACTTTGGTTCTTCAAAAGACACTTTGCTTGCCTGACAAGCATTTCAGAATGCAGAAAACTTGAGGACAAGGAATCAAAAAGGGTGGTTTGTTTTTCTTTGTTTTTTTTTGTGTACAAAGTTTGCGCAAACTTTCCTTATAGAGCACAACATGCTGGGTATTTGGGGGGTCCTCTGCGTGAGGGTGACCGCTAAATATGAGCTTTTCTTTTTAAATAAGGATCTTGTATCTTGAGTTCTAGAAGTTTAAATCGGGACTTTTAACCATAATTCAATGTTTACACGTTTTCTTGAGGCGCTCAAGATTTTCTTGAGTTTTATCAAACTGTAGATTTTATCATTAACTCTTAGACTTTACAAAAAAAATGTGCGGGTCGCAAACGCAAGAATTATTTTAAATATTTTTTTTCCTTATAATTTATAGTAAGTTGTATTTTTTTTCTTCTCTGTATAAACTTGTACATTTTTTGTTTGAGTTTGTCCTTTTTTTTTTTTTTTTTTTTTTTTTTCATGAAGTTTTACTGTGAATTGTTTAACATATCAACGAAGAATTAGTTTTTGTTTTTTTTGTTTTACTTGGTTTTTACAGACTTTTGAGTTGAAAGTAAAAACACAAATCAATAAATTTTCTAAGAGGAATAACCGAAGACTCTTCTTTACTGCATGAACGATTGTTTTTTGTTTTTTTTTATCTGACTGCGTGTATAATTTGTACTATAATTTAGACCCCTTCACACCTGTTGATAGAGATATCATATATATATTGTAAATGTAACATTTGCCAGACGTTCTTGGCTTTTTTGTTATGAAATATAAACGGATGCGATCCGATCCTGGTGTGGGGTGTTTTTTTTTTTTTCAGGATCCGTTTGGTCTACAAGTTTACACCTAATGTTCAATCGTTGTGAACCTTGTCAGGTTGCACGTGCAAAATATACAACAAAGATTTAAGTGCCCTTAATTTTTTTTCACGTCCTGTGTTGTGAGTTTAGATTTTTACACGGAGTAACAGCAAAGAAGGGAAGAAAATGTAATTTTAAATGATATAATTTGTAAGTGTGATACCCCAATCTCTCATTTAGAAAAACCTCTTCACCAGAAATTCACTACAAATAGCTTGTTTTTACAGATATTTACTTCTATATGAGGTAATGGACAGAATCCTATCTGGTGTTGACTAAAAATGAAATATTTAAATTCTATACTTTATTAAATACAAAAATCGATGTAGTAGGAATTAGATTTTGTTTAATATTAGTAGAACCTGTTAAACTTGGGTTTTTATGGTATTGCAGAAACCAATCTGCTTAATGTCAAACTATTAATTCCACAACAAGTTAATGTCTTTCCAGCTATTAACTGAATTATTTGCTAATCTTTCTTATGCCATGGTGCACCTGATAAACGGTAAAATCTGATGCATCAGTGTTTTTTAAACATTGACTTGGTGTGTAATGAAATTAAAATAGAACTCTAATTACATATAATTCATTGCAATTCTAGTGAATATGATAAAATAAAATCAATGGGGGAGGGGGTAAATGTGCAGACCCAATGCTTGGGAATTGCTGCATTGACCAGTAAGCAGGGGTGATATGAATATGGAAAATGACTGACTGAGGTTGCTTGTCACAGCTGTCTTCTCTAGCCCCCACCTGCCATCTGTTGCTTAAAGAAGTGCAGTTCTCTTTCCTTTGAACAACTCAAACTAGAGTCTGTTTGTATGAAGTATTAAAGGGACCGCAGCTTCACATATACCAATAGCAGACAGTTGCTTTAGGAACTTATTATATTTAGGAATATATTCTATTGAAAATTTAAAATGCATAAAAATATTTTTTTTTTTTTTCTGACCTTCCTCCGATTATTTTATACACAGCAGTATAGTAGCAAAACGCTGGGATTCCATAAAAACATAACATTTACTGAGACAGTCTAGAGTATGTTAAAATACATATGACCAACGTATCTAGTTATGAAAATATACATAAATATTATACCTGGATCTCCTGTACAGTCAAAAAATATATACTGTCCAGCCTTATACTGTCTTTAAACTCTGAACAGTGTGTAGAGGTGTACACCATTCTAAAGAAGGATAAATTGATAATACAAATAAACAAGGGAAAAACATTAAGAAACATATGTACAGTTAGTGTCATACTCTAATTTAGAAGTGAAGGGGTGGGGATAGAAAAAAAGACCCATTTAAAATGTGCTGTAGACCTCAAACTTCTAACTGAATTGTGTCAAAATACAGCAGAGTTGTGTGGGGAAATGTGAAACAAAGTTATTATATGGGAATTATCATCCATTCTGCTGTCATGCATATCTGTCCATGATAATACACAAAAGGGGAGAGCACTTTCTAACATATTTTTTTTTATTTCAGCTAAGGAATGCTCTTTGGCATTAGTTTATTCTTTAGAAATTAATAGGATAATTTGACTGATCCTTCATACCAATTGTTCTCACCAAAAAACATACTGTAAAACTGGGCATGCCCTAACATTTAAAATGTTGTAAATGAGAAATATCTTTAATGAACGATAATATAAATGAATTCGCCCTTCCCTGATTTTTCTAAATATATCCCAAAATAATTTTTTTATTTATTAGGAATGCAAAGACAATTTATTTAGGACACCTGAATAACACACTTAAAAAATATTTTGACTTATCTTTCTTTTTTTCCCATTTATTTGCTTATTAACTTGTGCCTGACCGGTGTTACTCACTACATATATATGCGAAAGTCATTTTTCTCTCTCGTTTGCATATCTGACTGGAGAACAATTTGATTAATTCTGCTTTGTGGAAAAAAAAAATTTGAAAAAAATGTCAAGAGGCAATTAACTTTTTAAAATTCAATTACCGGCATCTAAAATAGTCAACTTCCAAACACTTAGCGGAGTTTGATATGTCGGATTAATGAGTATATTGCAATGTGTAATCTGCAGGTAAAAACACAGCTAATAACTCTGGCTACATGGAGTCTAGAAAACACAGCCCTAAAGAGTCAGGTTCGGACGCGGCAGAATTTTTCCGCTGCAAATGTTGGTGCAGATTTGGGGCAATTACGCAACTAATCTGCACCAACATTTGCATATTTGACAGGTAATTCAGTCGTTGCAGAAAACACAGCGGACTTGCCATAGATTTCAGTTTTTGCATTGCAAAGGCTGAAATACGCAGTGAAATTCCGCTTCTTCTCCGCAACAGACAGTGCATGCTGCAGACTGAAAATTCTGCACCGCAGCATATGGTCCGCAGCGGAGTTTTCCACAATGTCTGCATGAAGATAAATAAACTGTCTGCAGCGGAATTCCACAACAATTCCACCATGTCTGAATGTGCCCTTAAGGGTATGTTCACACGCTTAACAAAAAACGTCTGAAAATACGGAGCTGTTTTCAAGGGTAAACAGTCCCTGATTTTCAGAAGTTTTTTGAACAACTCACGTTTTTCGGGGTGTTTTTTACAGCCGTTTTTAGAGCTGTTTTCATTGGAGTAGGAGAAAATGGCTCCAAAAACGTCCCAAGAAGTGTCCTGCACTTCTTTTGATGAGGCTGTAATTTTATGAGCCGTCTTTTGACAGCGACGCGTAAAATGACAGGTCGTCGGCACAGTACATCGTAAAGCCCATTGAAAGTAATGGGCAGATGTTTGCCGACGTATTGGAGCCGTTTTTTCAGACGTAATTCGAGGTGTAAAACTCCTCCATTACGTCTGAAAATAGGTCGTGTGAACCCAGCCTAAGTGATCTATCCTATCCATATATCTATCGAAAAAGATTATGCTTTTTATTTGAGCTCCCAATATTAGGAAATCTAATGGTATTTTTAGCATTGTTCATATAACTCATCTGTACAACTTAATAATGGGATAGCAGTTTGTGGCCCTTACGTTTACATGAGCACGAGGGTTGAGAACACATTCACACTAATATTTTTCTTTCAAAATTGTTTACATAAGTTTTGTCGGAAAAGATAATTTGAGTGAACCCATTCATTAACATGGGCTACAGATTGATGCAAAAAATATATCAGCTTTCATCAGTTTGTAGGACTTCAGTGAGGGGCTGCTTATCACAGAATAAAAAAAAACAGAAAACTCTGAATGCTACTTCTTTGGGTACTGACAATAGGACAAGCAAGCTAATTACGACATACGTTACCTGGAGAGCTTCAGAGATTCTTGGATTGCAAACTATATTTTAGTATCTGTAGCCCTAGTAACAAGGGATCAAAATTGGTACAAGTTTAGCAAGTCATTATTATATGTAGAGTACAACTGTCCCAAATAATACAAATTAAAATGTTTGCAGTAAAGAAGTAAAATATTGTTTACCCATGCACTACAGAACATGTGCAATAAAGGTGTATGATGTTTCATGGCTGCTTTTTCACTTGAAGAAGACCTAACCTTTCAGGCGACTTTTCAGAATAAGCTCTCATATGTGTGAATATGAGGAATAACACTACTTCTGGTCATTATATTATTATTCTGCACTATTTAGCAGTTTTCCCTCTGCGAGCTCTATCTCTAAGGGCTTATTCAGACGAACGTATAATACGTCCGTGCTACGCACGTGATTTTCAGGCGCGTCGCACGGACATATGTTAGTCAATGGGGCCGTTCAGACTGTCAGTGATTTTCATGCAGCGTATGTCCGATGCGTAAAACTCACGACATGTCCTATATTTGCCAGTTTTTGCCCGCAGCCATGCATCATATGCTGATGACACACGGAGCTTTTGCAGAACTTTTGCGCGCGCAAAACGCACACGCTTCTGAGAATCTGGCCTAATTCTCAGTTGTCTCTGATCTAGTAGGCGGGGCCTAATGGCTATCATGTCTTCTATACACTGCACATATAGAAAAGGAGGATCCTGCTCTCCCATCTCTGTTATATAGAAGCTGTAGCAGCAGCATAGAGGGCATTATACAGCAGTAATGAGCTGTGTAGCTGTGAATCTTGCACTGGGGTGAGATGTAACACTTACTATAAGCAGCTGCAGCATCTGAGTCTGTGTCTCTCTGAATCTCCCTCCTCTCCATAGACTCCTGTAACTTGATCCCTCAGAGAGCTGATAGTCCATCTTGTCTTAAACAGACATAAAAAGCAATAAATTCAGAGTAAGTGAACTGTTAGGGTATATGCACACACACTAATTACGTCCGTAATTGACGGACGTATTTCGGCCGCAAGTACCGGACCGAACCCACTGCAGGGAGCCGGGCTCCTAGCATCATAGTTATATACGATGCTAGGAGTCCCTGCATCTCTGCAGGACAACTGTCCCATACTGTATTCATGTTTTCAGTACGGGACAGTAGTTCCACGGAGAGGCAGGGACTCCTAGCATCGTATATAACTATGATGCTAGGAGCCCGGCTCCCTGCAGTGGGTTCGGTCCGGTACTTGCGGCCGAAATACGTCCGTCAATTACGGACGTAATTAGTGTGTGTGCACATACCCTTAGAAGGGGGGGGGAGAAGAAGCTTGATAACTAGAGAAAGAGGCATTTTTCTCTAACTAGATATATCACAAAGTTTATTATATTCGCTTTTACTATTGTTTCATGCACAGTTTGTTCAAAGTCCAATTCCTATTTAAAGGAAAACACTGGAGAAAACCTTTATACTGTGTTTTGATAAATACAGAGCCTGAGGGGGCAGTGCATGTCAGGGATTCATATAACACCAAACAAAGAATCCCTTGGTCACGCACCTCCCCTTCAGACTCTGCACCAGGCATAACACAGTGGCGCATATTTACTATTGCTGTCTATTAATTTGACAGCGTAAACATAGATCAGGCAGTCACAAAATTTATCACAGCGGTACATGCTATATGATAATTTTCGCGCAACTTGCATGACCTGTTAGCCACTTTTCTCTTCCTTAGACCACTTTTGATTTGGCTTGGTTTGTGCCACAATTTTGTGCCATAGCCCCTATAAACCCCATAAGACTCTACATATGTAGCGAAACATGTCGGGGAGGGGGGGGGGGGGGGTGGGCTGACTGCTTTTAGCACAATGCTCCGCTGATAGATAATCCTAATATTACCAGACAGTGTAGGCCCAGCGTACTGCAGCCGCTGGCTTAGACACCAGGAGATACTTACCCACCAGTAATACAGTACATATAGGCATTTTGCCTTATAGGTTATATACTGTCAGGTAGCATTGATCATTTTAATTATAATAATGTGTGGTTTCTCTACTTTGTTCTAAACTGAACTAATAAAAGTTATTTTTTAAACTAAAAGAATTCTCTTGTATAGGTAGTTGGCAAGTAGGGTTTTTCTTGCCTTTGGCAAACAGTGTTTAGTATTGTTCATGTGCCCGCCAACTACTAGGATCTTTCTAGTACCTTGTTTTTCCAAACATTCGCGCATTATAATCCAAACCCCCTTTCTGGTAAACCACACACCCTTTTTAAGACATTTTTAAAAGGTGTCTAGCGAGATGCAAACATCAAAATTGCTTCAAAACTTGACACATTTTTAGACACATTCTAGACATAGTAGTACATTTGCCCCCGTGTATCAGTTCTGCTCGGAGTGTTCCTTTAGAAGTCATCAATAGTCTTGTTTAAATTACTAATTTTTTAATATCGATGAGCTGCAATACCAGGCACTGTGTGTGGACAAGGGTGGTGTCGTGTGAGGGTAAAGACCAGTGATATGCTGTCAATATTGAGACTAAGGTCCCATGCACACAAACTTATTTTTGTGGCTGCAATTCACCCGCAAATCTGCGGGTAAATTGCGGCCCATTTATTTCAATTGGCCCATGCACACGACTGTGGTTTCCACGGTCCGTGCATTGCCCGGGATCCTGGACCGCCAAAAAATAGGACATGTCTTATTACGGCCGCATTTTGCGGTCCAGGCTCGTTGAAATGAATGCACACGGCAATGTGCACGGCCCGCGATTTGTTGGCGGCCGTGGGTGACACTCCGCGTCCGTCTGAGGCGCAAATCACGGCCCGTGCACACCACTACGGTCGTTTGCATGAAGCCTAAGACATCCCCTTCATGCCGGGTACTATTATAAAGTTCCTTTTCACTGAAGAAGACTATTATGGAGGACAATTTTATATTAGTTTGGGAGTAAAAAATTATCACAACAGAAAATCCTTAAAACATGGAAGCTATTATATTTAAGTTCACCTATAATCCCTTATGATCTGTCTACATATTTATAAAAAGTCATTAAAGATAGGGCTCAATTCTGAGGCGTGGCACAATATTGCGGCTATGGGGCCAGGTAGCAATTAAATTGTGCCAGTTATCTAAAGGTCCTTCCACCATTTTTATTAGCACAAATTACTTTTTTTTTTGTCTGTGATGGTGAAAAGGGATGTGACCTAGTCACACAAGTGCAATTGATTCACTAAATGTTCTCTGAAACCTTCTTAAAAGAGTGGCAAGGAATATTGCCAAGTGAGAACTAATTGTTCAGTAGTGAGAGCCATGTTCCTCATAGTTTTTGGAAATGCAGGTCTCAAAAACTGTATCAAACTGCCTTGTGTGAACATCTACCTGTGGAGACTTCTCTCTATTATTTGTTTCTTTGGTATAGCTTAAAATGGCCGAGTAGATACTTTTTCTAATGTATATTTTATTACAAAACTGTGACCAGTTTTAAGCTATTATTTACTATAGATAGACAATAAACTAGGAAGGCCATGTTGGCATGCCACTATAACTTTGACTAAATCAGAAATCCCAGAACTGCCTGTCACTTCCTCACTTATGGCAGCATATGCGAAATGGGCATTTAGAAAGGGTTTGTGTGAAAGTCAATAGTATAGTGTTTATGGATTGGCTGGATGGTTGTTTGTCATATATGTTAAGTAGCTGCTCTGGTAATATACACTTGTGCGTATTGGGTTGACTTACCTCATAAAACAGGAGAACCAGATGTTGGTTCTCAAATGGACAAGAGGGCCGATACCATGGTGACTTCCATGCCTATTAGTGCAGCAGTAACTGACCACATGCAGTAAAAGAGCAGCCATCTGGAGACATTATCTGCACACATTTTCATCATTAATCAAATAATTTATTCAACATTTTTCATGGGCATGAAGATCATTGTTGAACTACATATTACAGCATTTGCCCCATTGCGTCATAATTCTGCAGACATTGGCAATGCCATGCCAATGCAATCGATGAAGCTGGCATTAGTAAATAGAAGTCACTCACTATAGTGTGATCGGTACTATAAGTAACAAGACAATACAACATGGAAACTAAACACAAGTAATTTACATTACTGTTGTGTTGCTCTTTATTATGAGGCCTATTTTTTACAGATTAATATGAGGTGCCAGAATATGAGGTGAAAGGGGTTAAATCCCCATGGCAGTTGTCAGAGTGTGACTGTAGATTTATCACAGTAGCTTGAACTTCTTTGTTGAGCTAGAACACTGAGCACAGGCTGTTTTAAGACTCAGTGCCTTCATGCATAACCCCGGACAGGCGTAGACAATCTGTGGCTCTCCAACTGTTGTAGAACTTAGACTTTCTTTGTGTTCAGCCAGTTAGTTGTAGTGCAACAGAAACTGGTCCACCCATGTTGACTAAACCGATGCACTTCTAGAGATACCGGCAGTAGTAACCTGAGATACATGTAATGCATTAGCATGTTCTGGTGGCTTCAGCTCCATTTCTGCTTCTCAGTGCTGGTAGGTGTCACGGCTGTTTCGCTGTTTCTCTTTCACTCTACTCTACTCTAACCCCAATCTAAAGTCCTATAATCACCAAAACTAGTATAAACTTTTCTGACCAGTTTTAATAGCAGTAGCTTAACTATGATGAGAAACTTTCACATGTCCAGACAAGAGAGAGGGGGAAGGGGGATAGACAAAGAATACCAAGAGCACAAAGGAGGCTTTACATCGGATCCTGGTCCATTACCAATGTAATAAAGAGTATGTAAAGCCATAGATTTGTTCATAGTTTTATTTATAGGCACAGTAGACACTTGCCCATAGGTGACGGGGTCTGAAGGGGCACCAAATGCTCCCGACCTTTTCCTTTGCGGGTATCTTTCCTAATGAATGATCAGGAAAGGTAGTTTCCTTGGAAAGATCTGCTTCCTGCAGCTGACCTAACCAGAGTGCTTACATTAGAGCTGCTGACATGTGACAGTCACTTTATTTTTATCAGCAGATTAACAAATGCTGCACACTGAAAGCCCCTAATTGTTCTTTGGGCTCTCAATGTGCCTAGATTTCGAAAATGATCCTTGTCTAGTCCAATAACCCATATTCGCATACTAGAATAATGATACTTATTCAAAAAAAGAATTAAGGATGAACATAAATAATAAATTCTCCAAGGATTCCTGCTGGTCTAGGTTTCAGAACTACCTATAGTATCTATCATTTAGGGATGCCCCTTTACCTCCACCACCACCTTTATGGGCTATGTCAGAAGGACAGGAGCCTAAACCTGTTTATTTTGGGCAATCCTAGTTAGGAATTTCCCTTGCATATGTATTCATATACATATTGTAACACTTGTTATATGTTTAGTCAACAAAGGGACGTTGACTGCCACTTAGAAAAACAAAGACTATCTAGCTTGGCCCTGGAAAAAAAGTTTTATATAAGAACTTAGGAAATTCTGTGTTTTTCTTACAGTGATACCATCATGATAAAACAACCACAACTAAGCGGTGTTGTTTTTGGATGGTAAATACTCCCTTGAAAATGAACTAAAGGGTTTCTAGCACATTAATTAATTAATTGTGGTTGACTCAAAAGGAAGTCAACGTTATAATATTTTGAAAGTATTGGGTCAAAAAAGTCTAATATCCAATATCCCTGAATCTGATCCTTTTGTTCTGATAGGAGAAAAACCCCTACCAAAAGTATAATTGAAATAGACATACACGCTTGGTTAAGGGAGCCTGCATGTTTTTGTGGAGAAAGGGCAGGTAGATGTCGGCCGAGTGAGCGTTGGTCCGACAGCTATCTTGTGTGAATGGCTGACCTTAGTAAATCATACTGAGCAAGAGTTGTGGTTTACCACATGTGGCTATTAGGCCTCATGCAACTGACCATATTACAACTTAAATGTGCTCCAAGTTGTACGAAGCTGTGATACGCCACCCATAGATGTCTATGGGGCCATACTGTAAGTCTCTGAACTCATATAGAAAAAGTTCCATGCGTAATACAATGTCATACTGAGGCATCATACGGATGCACACCGAGTGCATCCATAATATACCTCTGTAGACACACTGTGTACCAGGATACACTCTGTCCATGTGTCTGACATGTGCATGAGGCCTTAAAGAGCTATTCTTCAATTCCCTTTCTTTCATCCTGATCCTCCTGCTTCATAAATGGAATGCAATAATTACAGTGAAGGCGGGCACTTAAATTGGCAGATCAGTGAGCGAGAGTAAGCAGGGGATGGAGGGTGTCACTCTGCTTGACAATGCAGATTTAGATGACATTCCGTGACTTCGAAAAGCTGGATGACACCTCCTATGGCCAATTTATTAGCTGCTACTAGTTAGTAGAATATTAAAAGACTTTGCACAAAAAAAAAACAACCTAATAGTTCCAGGTTTTTGTTTTTTTCCTAAATAGTAGAAGTAATAATGATTACACAAAAAAGCCATCTTCAATATGTAACCCAGAAAGGTCCTTACAAGTCAGGGATATTTGGTGGCTATGTAATACAAGTAATTCATTAATATTGAATATATATATATATATATATATATATATATATATATATATATATATTTAAATATATTTTTATATATATATTCAGCAATTTCTCTCTTATGTAGTAAATAGCTAAGAATGTTTCAGAAGTCGGCATTAATGTACTTTCAATTTATTTCAAAATAGGATCTTAATTGAACAGCTCTTCATACTGCTCTCCAAACAACTGTTATACAAGCGGGATAATGACCTGTATTTACCCAGCGCCTTTAAAACCGCACATTCAATTATAAAGCAGAGACATTCATTATGTCACTTTTAAGCTGGGATTCGGGCAGTGCATTTGTGTGCTATGGCTTTACTGGGAGGCCCATCCAGGGAAGAGTGAGGGTGTTCCATGGGAGAAAAGACTATTGTTATTTCTGTTCAATTATAGCTGAATTTGATTAGGACCAGTAATTCCAAGTGATCTTGTTTCTGTTGATAGTGGAGGCCGGAATAGAGCCTGTGACCTTAGGTAACCAACAGCCACGTATCTGAAAAAGTAAACTTTTTTTGGACACAATATTAGAATGGGCGAAAGTTATTTAATGTATGAGCATTCACAGTAATGAGTTCATCTGAAACATATAGGCATACAATGTCTACTGTACCTAAGCCTGGTGGTAAAGTGGTTGTCCAGCTAATAAACAAAATAAAAATTATGGCAGCTTAATGTGTGTACAAAAATAACAAAACAAGCAACAACAAAAGCTGTTAAATATCTCGCCACTCCAACGCCGATACTTACTTCGTCCTCATATATTTTCGTAAATAATCAATTGGCCTTCAATATTTAACTGCTCAGGCTTCATACACATGACTGTGCCCGTAATTACGACCCGTAATTACGGCCACGGCCCGCCACGGACAGCCGGACGTTTTTACGAGCCGTGCTACCATTATAAAGTATAGGAGCACAGTCCGTAAAATAAAAAAATAGGACATGTCCTATTTTTTTCGGCAGGTTTCTACAGCACGGACACCATCCCGTAGACATACGGGAAGGTGTCCGTCGGCCATAGAAATGAATGGGGCGATTTTACGGTTGTGTGCATGGGGCCTTAGACTGACATATGTAGTTTCGTTCTTAAAAAAGGTTATTTTCACAATTAAAAGTTTTTATATATAAAATGATCTACAAAAATGTATTCCCTAATAGGGCATATGGGCAGGGGTTTACCTTGATGAGACAACTCCTTTAATCCTTTCTTGTCCTGTGAAGTACTATTACAAACTGATTTAATAGTACGTCACAGTGATGGTGCAGGCATAGAAGATGTGCTTGCGCCATCACTTGCGGGTGCTGGCTGTATTATAGAGCCGACACCGCACTCTAATGGCTGGGATCAAAGATAACTCCAAACGTGGTAATTTAACACCTCTGTCCCACTATCGGTGTCAACACGACATAATCACAGGAGCGGTGATGGTTTGTCATGGCGGCCAGGGGCCTAACAATGTCCCCCAGGTCTGCCAGGTACATAAGCCTATTAGGCCCTGCCAGAGCCTGGATATACATGTGGCATATTTTTCCGCTGCGGATTTGGCCACAGAGAATCTGCCACAAAGTCTTCATCTATTATATGCGGCTTTGAATGTGGAAAAGACCAGACTTGCTGCAGATTTCACCCTTTGCTTTGCATGGGTGAAATTCCATTTCCCTATCCAGATCTGCAAATTCAAGGCAAAAAAAATATGCCACGTGTGAATCTAGATTAACATTGACAGGCATAATACATGGCAATACAGAAGTAATGCCATGGATTATAGAAATGATCAGAGGATCTCAATTTTAAGTACCCTAGCGGAAAAAAAAGTTGAATAACGGTTTTAGCATAAAATAAAAATAAATTCTAAGTAAAAAAAACAAAAACAACCCTTCTTCCATTACAAAGTTCTTTATTATTATTTTTATTTTATTTTTTAAAACTATACATATTTGGTATCACCACATCCATAACGACCTGTAAGATAACATGAACATATTACAGTTTGAATCCCCACGGTGAACCCCGTAAAAATAAAACGCCTAACATATACTGTTTTTTGTTCATCCTGCCTCGCAAAAAAAAAATGAATTAAAGCTGAAAAATTAAGCAAAAGTAGATAAACAGTAGAAAAATATTATAAATTTGGCATCACCATATTCATAACAACTTTATTCTGCGGTTCATGTTGTTTATACCACATGGTAAGCACCATAAAAACAAAACCCCAAAAAACAAGACATGAATTTAGTTTTTTCCTTCCCCTGAATTTTTTTTATAAAAGTTAAACAATATATTATATGTACCCCAAAAGGATGCCCTTATATGGCTAAATTGAAAAAAAGGAAAAAAGTTATGGCTTTCAAAATTTTTGGAACAAAAGAAAAAAGTCACTGCGTCTTGAAAAGGTAAAGTATAACTCTAAAGCAAAACAGTAACATTTATATATGCCCAAGTTACGTGCAACTTCCCATCCCCCAAAATATAGCATACTTACTGGGGGTTGTGCGATTCAGAGATATCATGCTTTCTCCTGACCTGTTTTCTACAGACCTCGGGTCCTGCACCGCATGATGCCATGATCTGCCAGTCCTCTGTATTCTGCATGAATACTTTCACTTCTATAAGATCTACAAGAGGGAGTATTTATAAAGAGGACAGGGTAGATAAACTTCACAATCCTCTGGATTGTCACTATATGGAAGAAGTAGGTCAAGAAGATCGTTACAATGTCTGGAAGGCATTATTTTTGGATTGGACTTCAAACCTAACAAATTTAGCATTTTTAAATTAAAGTTAAACCTTAAAACTGAATATCAAGTCACTCATAAATATTGACCAAGAAGTTGATGTATTGTACTTCAAAAATATTGTGAATGGAGATAATTGTACTCATAGTGAACTTGATGTGATTATTTTTAACCTCATTACTTAATCTCAACAACAAAAATAGTTGGTTTAATTCATAAACGTCATACAAATCAGTGGCATAGATGGCATCAGGAAAAATTTTGCAGTAACAGCCTGACTGTCCCTTGTTGTCTACTATGGGGGTCAAACAAGTGTTTTTTTCTATCCATTTGATCCTTTGTTTTACACGAGATAAGCAGAACTAGAGTTGGGAATCTCCACCCCGCTTATCTCTTTCCCACCTGCCCAAACCACATGTGTATGTTAATGGGGGACTTGGGAGAGATAGATAATCATTTAGTTTATAGCTATTTTATGTATATGGCTATCTTAACAGCAGCACAAATTATTTCAGAGCCAATGTAATGAATGCCTATATAAAGGAGTCACTTTATTTAAAAGACTCTTAGGGCTCATTCAGATGAGTGTAATTCTCGCCCGTGTGCTGCGCATGGAAATCACGCACAGCACACGAGCCCATTGATTTCAATGGGGCTGTTCACACATGCAGGAGTTTTCACGCAGCGAGAGTCTGTTGCGTGAAACTCACTGCATGTCCTATATTGGTGCATTTTCATGCACCTACAAGCCCATTGAAGTCGATGGGTGCGTAAAAACCACACGCACAGCACACGGATGCTTGCGTGATTTGCGCATCAATTCCATTAAAAAGATGTGCTTTGCGAGTGCGTGAAAAACGCTTGCCACTCGCAAAGCACAGATGCAGTAACGCAACGCACATGGACCGGATTTATGCACGTTTCTTACGCGCGTAAATCTGTCATGCTCGAATGTAGCCTTAGACAGCAGAGAGCCAAATCAAAGACAAGTGAGGTTGGGAGTGAAGGATGGAGCACAGCTTGACTACTGGTCATTTAAGGATTCAGTTATAGGGATAGCAGGAGGTAAAGATACCATGTGGTTAATCCTCAGTAGGAGTCCTGCACAGCCTGATAACCCCCTGCCTTTTACAAATTACATTGGATTCCAGTTCCTTGTGTACAGATGCACCTGTTGCCCCCTTTGTGAGATTTATGTTCACTTGTACATACAACTAGAGGGATGTGTTTGGCCAATACATTGCAAAAGCTACAAAATGTGCCTGGCACTCAAAAAGGGTGGTAGGAAATTGGAAAAACATAGCTACTTTCTTCTGGAAACAGTGCCACACTTGTCCATGGGCTGTGTGTGGTATTGCAGTCCAGACATGATCAAGTTTTGAAGAAGAAAGGCACTGTTTTTGAAATAAGAAAATAGTTTTTTTTCTCATCTCATAAAACCCCTTTTAATAGATACATTTTTATTTCTTAATCTAATGCAATGACAAGCTTAGTAAATCAATGTGTTCAGCTTTTTATTAGTAATATCTGTTTTTGGAAAAGCTGGGTGTTTACAAATGTGTGACAACCCCTATGGGCGCTATAACGGTAGCCATATTGGTTCTCCCCCAGCTTTCCTAGTAGCAGATATAATTGAAGAATGGCTGAATAGACTTTTAAACAACTTAACTAAAGATGGCAGAAGATGAGGTGAAATGCGTATTTAAAGCACGTAACCTTTAGGTATAACTCAATCATCTAAAATTAGGACCAAATGAAATTCCAAGCTGGGCAGGCAAAAGTCACAGATACTCAAAACTTGTCCTTTCTTTACTGACAGAGGCTGAAGCCTCCAGTCCAACATCTCGCTCTTTATATTCATGTTAAGAGTTTAGAGTTTGAACTTTTCCCACACGTTACACCTCGGGCATGTAATTATGACAACAATGTATATCCTTCCCCTTCCCTGCTTTGATAAGGGACTGCTACTGCCATTTTAAGCCACGGATGTTTTTCGCGTTTTTTCTAATCCGTTTTTAGCTGATGTCTGCATGTCTTTGTAAGCCTCACCCAGACAGACTTCAGCAATTCCCCCTAGCACATTTAACGGATATGCAGAGCACACTGCACAGTTCTGCTGAATATATTTCATATGGAGGGATTTACTGTGCACTGTTACAATCTTTTCTACATTCTCATTGCAGACTGTCATTTATATTCATTGAGTTAACAAAAGGTTATTTTAAATACTAAAAATATAGGAAAAAAATATATAATATTTCTAAAGAGGATGCATGCTTTGTTCAGATATTGTTGCATTTTTGACTATCATGTGGGAATGGTGTGAGTCTGTGGCCAAGCAATAAATATGGTCTGCCGGATATTAAAGTGAGGCTATTATTTGGCGCCACTTTGAAATCATTGTCATAAATCTGCATAAATATCAATTCCCTAATAATATTTATAGTGGGAAATTATGCTTTAAGGCATTGGCGCATTTGTATATTAATCCCACATGGAATTGTGAAATATCAATTTGGTTTGGCTTATAAATCTTTATGCAGAATGCCGGCTTCAGACACAGGCGGACGTAAAACCAGTGTCTACAGTCCATTCACGTGGAACTTTCTGCAGGATGTTCTTGACTACCTCCAACCAACGGGAAGATTTCTAGTAATAACATTATATGATATTAGGTAATGATATCCATGCAGTTCTCCAACTTTTTTAAACAAATTCTCAAAACCAGATCCCAGTTTTAGGCCTCACACACAGTTGTATTTTGGATCTGTGGTACCCTACTGTACCTTCATGTGCTTCTGATTGTACATCGAGGCACGTCGAAGAGGCATGTTGTAGGAACGAGTAAAGCATACTAGAATTCTATATTTGGGCAGAAATTTGTTGCCCATTTTTCTTGCCTTTACGCCAAGTATCTTTGAGCAGACTGATATCTGTTTGCCATACCGACTGCAAAAGTGACCGGACTTGATGCTGTCTTCTGGGGAATCCCTGACCAGTTTCCCAGGGCCACTAGGGTTTCAGGGAACTCTGGTTGGGAATCACTGGCAAAAACCTTCAATGCCAAGACCTAGCTGGAATGTATACTCAATTCATGAGCATGAGCATCTCATAAGCTGGTTAAGGGCTAGAAAAGGTTTGTTTTGAGAACAACTCTTCCTGATGGATTAGTTAACAGACCCAATTAATTATTATGGGACAAACTTGTGCCTCAGATTGCAGTTATTTAAAGACATACTGCAAAAAAACACTATACAATACTATCTAAAATTTTCGACTTTATGGAAATATCCCATTAGTTGAAGGGATCCTAGGTCATTGATAAGTGTACTTGAACTACTTGAATAAGGGAAATATTTAATAAGTCTATTCAATTTTTTTTTTTATAGAGGTGCGGGTGTGGCATATATATATATTTTTAAATAAACCAGGATCCACATTAGGTCCCTTGATGACTACCAATATGCCTTTTTAAGATGGTTTTTAAGGGGCTTTATTCTACAGTGCTGGTTTTTCGAATTCATCACAAAGGTGGAGAAATGCAATAACACAAAAAAAGAGCTATTCCTCATACGATAAATCTCCTGTCGATCCAGCGCAGCCGCTCCGGGTCCCCTGCCGCTCTTTGTTGACTTGGCTGCAGCAATGACGTGCTTGTATGACGTGTCCCGTACCATGTCCTGAGCTATGTCAACAAACAGCGGTGTGGAGAGTGACTGCGCTGGAATACCGGGCGATTTGTCAAAGAGCAATGACTCTTTTTTTGGTTTTATTACATCCCCCACGGCAACCTTTTTTTAAAAAAAAACAAACTTGTAAAACCCCTTTAACAACGGAAGGATTTTGCCGTTGTTTGGCCATTGATACAGACTTCCTACATGTAAGAATTGATTTGACTAAGTTGTTTATTTGCTTTCACACCCCCAAAATTGAGTATGATTATGGAGTCAAAGTCAATGTTATTCTTACCACTATCTCTGAAGACAAACCAAACTATTCTCACTGCCACTGTGTACATTTCTCATTGCCTGTAACACCTTGTGAAAGACCCACAGCAGAGTTGTTTATACGAGAAATTATAGTGCCCATTTGTAAGGACAGTCGTGTGTGAAAGGATGACTGTTTTTCATCCCTTATTATGAAGAACAACACTTGTCATTGTGCTGTCATTAGCTTTATTGTTCACACACACACTGCTATCTTTATTGCCTGTGATTTCCTTTTTTACTGATAGCTGCAATGACTGATCTCATGATAAAGCTACTTACTAGCATTGGCCACTTTCTGCACAAGTTCCTATGGCATTCAGTCTAATGTTTATCTGCAGCCAATATTTTCATGTTTTAGCTCTACAGGGAATGTGTAAGGGACATTTTTGAATATATAAACTTCATATTTTATTAGAGTTGATGATCAGAACTCTTCTGAAAGGCTAAAGGCTAAACCTGCATTGTGTCACTATTCAATCTTAAATCTAGCTAAAGGTTCGCTATGACTTAACTAACATAGTATGTGTACTGCTTACACTTATTGGTATTGTTAAAACATATAGCACAATGGCAGATGGAACAGGAGGACACAAAAACCTGGAGAAGACAATGGATCATCCCAAACATTGGGATCATGTTTTAGAATCAAGTGGACGAATGAACCATTATGTCATATTATTCAGACCATGATGTCAAACTTTTCAGACCATAATGTCTCATTCTTGAGACCATGATGTATAATTTTTTAGACTTATTTCATTTTTCAGACCATTATATCTAATTTTTCAGTCCATGATGTCTCATTTTTCAAACCATGATGTCTAATTTTCAGACCATGATGCCTCCTTTTCAGACCATGATGTCAAATTTTTCAGACCATGATGTCAAATTTTCGTATCTCATCGTATCTCATTTTAGACCATAATGTATGATTTTCAATCATGTCTCATACTACAAACGATGATAGCTAATTTTTTAGATCATGATATTTCATGGTCTGAGGAAGATGCCTCATTAGCTCCAAAATGTGTTAAATGAGACAATAAAGAATGGCTTTTCCTTCCAACCATACCTATTCTTCCTGCTGATCTGATCCATTGATTTTTCTTTAGTTCCTTAGTGTTTTTTCACAACAGCACCGGCGATAGAGGTCTATACGGGACTTCAAGCTAACTTCAAGTCATCACGACAACTTTTGTGTCTTCTCAGAAAACACATTTGTTGTGAAGATATTTTCCCATTTATTTTTCATGTTTTCTACAACATTGGCTATGGGAAACAAGCATAATAATGATTTATAGGGATCTATCTGTCTATATGGATGATAATATGCAAATAAACAGCCCCTTGTAGCTGTGGTCCTCAAGATTAGGGCTAAATGACCACATTTTGTGAAGAATGTGCTGATTAAAAGAATGAAAATAAAGTAAAAAAAATTAAATGTCTACATTTACATATACAGTATTTCCAGACGAATCGTTGACAGCACATACATACAACTTTGAGATTTGGCTGATTAAAAAGAATCTTTGGTGGTTGGAAGTTTATTGAAGTGATTCAGTAATTTTTGTAATTCTAATTGACCCTATTTTGAGTATATTTGTGTGCCATTGGTATAAAAACAGATAGTAACCTCTGCAGACTAAGAAAATAGGATTATTATTAAAGATAGTCATGTAGATGTGACTGTGAATAATCTAGTCATGTCATTAATCACAACATGTTAACACTGTAGAGAGAATACTAAATAGAATATTCATTGTTTTCTGCCCACCTGTGAGAGGTATGAGGCGTGTTTGTTTAGGCTTCCTGGACCTATAATAGCATTTTACTGAATGCCATTATTTCTTTCAAGCGAGCTCTGTTGTAAAACATGTAAAATCTTCTGGCATGCTAATACATTTCTATAGACATGTATATGTAGAAGACCCAAAGGCAGCCTGAATTGTAATTACAAATGGAAATTGGGTTCTCCGATGAAGACGAAAAACTTTAAATTAGTTTCTGGGCATGTAACCTGGAGCTTTGCTGTTTACAAATAATGGCAAACAAGTACTAGTCGTTACCTCTTATTATTTGGTTAGATTTTCCCAGGGTTTTCCAGGTGACTTAATCTACATTTATAATCAAAAAGTATTTTTGACTTGTTTTAAAAAATATTGTTGAGACATTTTACTTTTGTAACAGGCCACATAAATATTTAGAGTTTTATTGCAAGTCCCCAAAAAATAATATTTTTTATATAGTATATTAAATTGATACATATATATTTTTTAGTTTAGTGTCGTTTTTTTTCCAGATTAAATAGCCCTCATGTACAAATGTTATAATTCGTAAAGTTAGTACCAAAATACATTCCTGAGAATGCATTAAACAAAATAACTATTACAGCTTGAAGAGGCCAATAATACCAACTTTGTAGCAATTAATCCCTTACTTTGATGGCACAAATCTTTCATTGATTTATTTTTCCGTTATTTTTAAATACAAATTAATTAGAAGTTTTGTGATGTTTTATGTATTTTTTTTATAATAAACAATGGTTTCACCATTATGCTATTTGGCACAAGATTCTGAATTTCAATTACAAATAAAATAAAAATCCACTTAAAAGAGTAATTGCTACTGATCAAAATTCTATAGCAAAAGTCCTAAAAAAAAAACATGTGCCTACGTATTAAATCAAAGCAACTGGGAGATGCTGGCTTCCCGGGAGGGCCCATAAAAAGCGTTTTTTCTAAAGTTAGCCCTGGATAATTTTTTCTTCTAATACAACCAATAATGAACCTTTCTAGCAATGATCTTTACATCTATGGCATAATAATGATCAGATGAAATTAACTAAAATCCTTGGAACTATTGAAAAAAAATTACAACTGGGTTGAGGTGGGATAAGATTTTAAGATTTTTCCTGATCATTGAGCAGAATTGTGTAATGTCAAAACTGTCCTCGTTGCCCATAGCATGACCATGACCATGATTTTTCTAGAGGAGTTAAGGAACTGAATTCTGAGATAAGATCAGTTGCTATGAGCAACAATGTTAGTTTTTCTGTTGGACTTTCAGTAGATGAACGCTTGTGCAGTCATAGCTAGGCTTTTCTTCACCCAGGACAAAGATTTAGTTGACTGCCCTAACCCAAGGCAGAGTGGTTAGTTGGCACTTCCCCCGATAGTCAGTACCACCTATTTTCCATCTAGCTACGCCCCTGTGCTGGAGTTAAAAATAATTTACACAGTGATGATTATAATGGAAGTTCACTTGTATCTTTTTTTTTCAGAAACACAGCTACTCTTGTAAATGGGCACAGTCTATGGATAAAAGTGGTGATGTTTTTGTTGGAAGAGAATTAAAAAATATTATATTTATTATTCTAATCTCATATAAGTCTTTTATGTTCTTGTAGGAAGATGTGTGTAGAATGTGTTGTACATAGTTGCATCTGAGTATGCTTCTCTTAAGACAACTTGCATGCATTGATCTCTATGTAAGTAGCTTATCCATAGAGCTGTATACATTGACATGGCTATGTAAAGAAACTCAGCAGTGTCCTCAGCAGATTTTCCTGAGATCTCCTCTTGGGGACTGTATACAGAAGTTTAACTCGGGAAAATTTTTAATACTTTAGGTGAACTGTCTAACTTGCCATGTAATCATTTTGTTTATGGGACCATTGGCTAATTCGAAGCTATCAGGCCCTCATCAAATACAGGGGGTCTTTATATAGTTTTTCCAAAAATCATTATATGTATAACTTTGGGGCCTTTTACATGGGCCATTGATCAGGAACTGTAAACATGGCAACGACTACCCGAAAAATCATCAAAATTCATTGGGATGAACAATCGCCCGTCTTTATACTAATGGAGCAAATGGGTGCCAATCCACATTCTGTTTTTGTCGATTGCCACTTGTTACTGGGCAGAAAAACTAAAGTTTACAAATGTTAAAACCCTTTCACATGAGCCAATGATTGAGCAAATGAGCATTCATACGAACACTCATTCCCGATCATTGTCCTGTGTAAACAGGGCATTGATCAGATGATGAACGAACAAACGCTCGTTCATCGCTGATCTGCTTGTCCACGAAGCCAAAGAAATGTAAACAGCAAGATGTGCTACCGACATAATGGAAATGTTTGGGACGAATGAATGTAGTAACGATCGCTCGTCCCCATAGATAACCGATTATTGCTCCTTTTGAAAGAAGCAAACGAGCGGAGATCAACGAGCTGTCTCGTTGATCGGTGCTGGTTTTCACAGCCCATATCGGGACGTATTAAAGGACCCTCATCGTGCAAGTGATCATTGTGTTGCACACCCTATTGATAAGCTCCCTGGACATGATGTAGCTCAGATTTTGTTCATTATTTGACTATGTGACTATACATTAGTCAGTTGTTTTATTTAAATCTTTACACATTTTATATAATGACCTTTAATAACCTGTCACAAATGTACTGGGCCACTTGTTGAAGCATAGATCTAAATGAAGACTAACAACACTGTTTTTTGCATTCCTTTCTGCTTTTCTTTGTTTTACGCCTGCTCTTGTTTAATAAATTTAAGCACAGCATGATAAAAGAAAAGCCCTCTGTCCATTAACACACGGTGATCTACATAAAACAGCACAGGGTACATATGCTACTAGAGAAAGGGGTTCACTGCTACAGCAACAATGCAGTACAAATGGTAAGACACATTAACACAATGTTATAATAATCAGTAATTTACAGGCAAGTAGCAATTTCCTTTTTGTTTAAAATGAATTGCAACAATGTCCAAATTTAAAGTGCACATCCGTCTGTTAAAAAAAAAAAATATGCAGGCAGATCTTACATTGCTGGCAAAGTCTTAAATATTTATTTAAAAAAAAAAATTTGATCAGAGTATTCTGCATCTAGACGTCTTGAGGTCCATTTTACTTGCTTTGTAGAAACTGCTGAAATCTGAATACGGCGCAAGCTCTAATCTTGGCTCCCAAATTCAGTACATGCCGCCATTCTGTACAGAAGGTATTAGATTCATTTGTAGTAAGGTGAGAACCAAAGTCTAAACTATTTCAAGATCAAAACTACCTGATTAAGTGCTACAATCTAAGACAAAGGGGTTGTCGTGTATAACTTAGTGCCTAGTTTTGGAGCTGGGTCAGTTGGGTCAACCCAAGAACATTACTTTGATGGCTCATTCTCTATCTAGATAGAACGTGTGCACGTCCCCATTTCATTGTAATCATTGTTATTATCATTGCACACACAGGACATATTATCAATAAGGTCTAATAGGCTTTGTGAATAAACCCATAAGAAATAGTCCTGAGGCAAGTAATTGGCTTCAAAGTCAACTTTGAATTGGGTTGTCTTCTGCTGGACCTTTGGGGACCATTATTGTGTCAGAGCTTCGGCCCATCGTAGGATACTTTGGTTACCAATGTCATTTTCTGATATGAATTTTACACTATAGGAAAAACCAAGGAACCCCTTTAACTAAATATTCTCTCAGCACATATATAATTATTTTTTTAAGCGAAATGCCCCTTTTAATGTTGCACTCTAGTCATAAACATAGAGGAAGAAATTTCAGATGCGAGCATGGTGGCACACATTATAAAAACTCGGCCCACTTACTTTGCCTATACAATGACTAACATTGTACACAATTGTAGAAAGGATTATCTTTTTGCCAGCATCAGTAAACTATGGGTGTTTCATTCAGATTTACATGCAGAGCAGAAAAAAAAGAAAATTGCTCAATGAGGTAATTATGTCATTTTTTTTTTACACATTTAGCAGCTACCCCCATGTACTACAATTGTAAAAAATATTGGCCACTCATAGTTCTGTCCTCGTGTAATATTATTATGTTGCCGAATGTTTTCTTTAAATAAAAGTATTGACCCATGTATACCAGCTTTAGATTTGCTCCTTATATATTGTTCACAAACTTTGTACTAACTTGCAGCATTTGTTGAGTTAACTGAGCTAACTATTATATTTGCCTTAATATTTAAGGCCAGACGTTTTTTTTAAAAAAACTCAAGGATTGGGGTGGGGGGGATTATTGGGATAGAATAAATACTTTTTGGATTAATTGGATTATGTATTTTTTTTCTTTCGTATCCTGCTCTTCCTGTTTTTGGATTGGTATATATCTTAATAAAGCATTTAATTTTTTTTTGAAGGCCAGCAGCATCATAACGCCCTAAGATGGTTCTATGTTCTTGTCCCGGCAGGTTTGTACCATGGTCAGGTAAATTAGATTCAATAGTTTCTATAATCCTATTCACTTTCTTTTACTTTCTGTCCCTTTTCTTTGAACCCACCATTTTTTCCCCATCAAACTATCTAATACCATTAGATCTTCATTCAGTGAAAAAAAACTTTACAATGGATCAGCAGATCATTGGTAGAAGCTGTTGGTTGAATCATCTGTACATTCATTGAGTATTTGTAGCCGCAATCAGCCTATATCCAGTAATATACCAAGCTAAAGGGACTAGATTCCTATTTGACATGTTGGTAAATGCAGCTGAGAGATGGCTAAAGATGACCTTCATTGACCTCTGTATTCAGCCATCATTCGTCTAAGCCTTTCTCCGTAAGATAGAGTAGTTTTTCCAGAGTGGATCTCATTCAATTCTAAAGTTAATATTAAACTCCAAAAATGACATGTGTAGTTAAATTGTCCTATTGCTGAGATTTTGGTTCAAGTGGCCCAAAAATGACAGACTTTGTTCTTTTGATTGTTTTTGGATAAACAACTACAGGGCCATGTACATTATGAACTTTCCCTTTATAACAACTGTGGTTCTTCAAATTATACTGAATAATTGTCTTCAAGGGGAAATTAACACATTGATGTTGCCTTGTGCAGTTTGTTCATATAATTCAAATTGATCTCCTTGTCCATTATCCTTTTAGATGTTGTGCGTGTTATCACAGGAAGGTAATCAATGGGATTGACAAAAGGCTGTATGTAGCATCAACCATAAGTTGAGAATACAAACATCACCCCCCTCTTGTGATTATGATGGGCTAAAATGCCAAGCCAGACCGCAATGTTTTTATGTCTGGGCTTTTGTTAATGTGTTACGTTAATAAGAAAATATAAAGTGTGGGAAGAATGCTTGCATTCACAACATAAGTGTCATGTAATTCATGTGTTGTCATGGAAAGTGCAACTTTTATTAAATCAATGAGAAAAGCTGAGAGTGGCGCCTGCCTGTCAGCTGAAGTACCTGGCAAAGCGTGTGTACTGTGATTCCTCTAATTGTATGAACAAATTGTATAGTCCGCTTTCCAGATGGGAGCCCTCCTTCAGCGATTAATTGTCTGTTCCTCAGGTGCATCTGCATCAAAGCTTTGGCAAAAAGTGTTGATGATCAGAACATACGCTGGTGAGATTATCCGGTATTGTCATCTTTTCTTGTCAGCTGTATTCACTGTGCCATTTCCAAGGACACCCAGAATAATGGAGTGAGCAAAACGAAAAATAATTACTGATATGTCTCATATAGATAGTCTGATCAATGTTTGATTTATTTCTCTACAATTATATATAGTACTAGCATATTCCGCAGAGGAGTATAGAAAACGCTCTCAGTTGCTGTCCCTTGGGACGTATAATCTAATCCCCTATCTCAAGCATGCACACACTCTCTAAGGACAGTTTAAGACGTACTATCATTTACTGCCATATATCTCCAGGGCAGCCCCATAATGGAGCAATTTGTTTTCACTAACAGTGGTACATGTTGTATCCGGCACATGGCATGTAACTGTGGCTATACCACTGCCATTGCTAGTATATGTGTTGCATGGGAACTTGAGGAATAAGGCCCCATGCACACGGCTGTCATTTTGATCCAAAATTACGGACCGTAATTGTGTGTGTGTTTATACCATATTGTAGGAATTGGTGGGGATAGCCTACTCTTCACTTCCCCTTCTCTCTGCTTTGATACTTGGCCCTGCTTTTTTTTTTTTTTTTGTAGATTTGACTTTTTTATACTCATTTAAAATTGTTCTTGCATGCGATATGTGCTTCTGTTTCCAGTTTTTAAGGTAAACCAAGATTTGCACGTAGAGATTTTTTTTATATGATGCAAACAATTCCTTTAAAGCCTTGCTCACAGGCAGACATTGGAAGATCCGTAGGACTTATGCTTATAACTAAAAAACGACTGCAATGGTTACATGAGATGTTTACCTCTATGATTTCACAAAATGGCTTATATTTTTTTCAGTTACAGTGGCAGAGATTATTACCTATTGAAAACAATTGTTTCAGGTCATTCAAAAGTATCAATTATAATTAGATGTAGTTGGAATTCATTGATTTTTGCTTTTCAGCATATGTTTTTCTCTCATTTTTATTAACATTTTAAGCTATTAGAGTATGTTCACACAGGGCGGATACGCTGCGTAAAAGCAGATGGCATCGCAGGGAACTCCGGCTGAAAAACCACACAAATTGTGGTGCGGTTTTTCGGCCCGATTGTCCGCTGCAGAAAACTGCACATAAAGAAAAAAAAAGTTTGATACTTAAGTAGCCATGGCGACACGTCCCTCTGCCGTCCTGCAGGCCGGCATCCTGGGATGACGTTTAGTCCCATGTGACCACTGCAGCCTGTGATTGGCTGCAGCGGTAACATAAGATGAAACGTCATGCCAGGAGGCAGGCCTGGACAAAGAAACACAGAATACTGGGTAAGGCCTCATACACACGTCAGTATTGTGGTCAGTATTTTGCTTCAGTATTTGGAAGCCAAAACCAGGAGTGGGTCGAAAACAAGGAAGAGGTGCAGATCTTTCAATTATAGGTTTTCTCTGTTTATGTTCCACTACTGGTTTTGGCTTTAAAATACTGAAGCAAAATACTGACCAGAATACAGACATGTGCATTAGCCCTAAGTATAAGTTTTTTTTTTGTGAGTTGCATTTTTTGCGGCAGAATCGCTGCTTTCCCACTGCAAAAAAACATAACATCTGCTATTTATTGCGGGTTTTACCTCCCCATTTTTTTTTAATGGGGAAAACCTGCAACAATTAAGCAGCGATTACGCAAATACAATTGCCAGGCTGCGGATTAAAAAACTGCAGGTCAATTTCTGAGCGTTTTTTCCAATCAGCATTTACGCAACTTGTGGATGAGATTTGTTTAAATCTCATCCACTTTGATGCTACTGTATTATGCTGCGGATGTTCCGCAGTATTTAACGCTACAGGTGAACTTACCCTTAAGGCTAGGCCTGAGTGATGCAGAAGAGGCAACATTTATGTCTCTCCTACATTTTCTGTTATATATGTAGATCACTGTTAATAGAGATCTAATGACTGCTGCACACTAACATATTGATAGCATGGCAACCCACTGATAAAGATACATGTGCACAGGTGAACAAAGTTATCCGAAGAATATTTCCGTTCCTAGATGTATCTTTAGAACCTGGCATTAATAACAAAAATCACATTTTACGTGTAGGCCACTATCGGAATGACCATAATCACTGTAACTCAGACAGGATGTGTAAAAGTTGCCAGAGGATGGATTTTCTACCAGGGTACGACTGAGAATGGTCCGAGGCCCCAGGCGATTATGATCATGGGCTCCTTATCAACCACCATAGTTATAATACACTTGAGCCAGATTAATACAATGACTTTGTGCAGCATCTATCTCCTGTATCTCCTATTTTTTAATTTTCATTATTTCAAACTTAGCACTTAAACTGTAATAAATCTGTCTATGGGCCCCTTCTGGCTATGGGCCCTTGGGCATTGTACTAATTCTTGAATGGTCAGTCCACCACTGTAACAAATACATTTTGAAAGTAAGATAAATCTAATCAAACAGCATTCTGCCGGACGAGGTCAATTAATTTTTAACCAAAGACAGGGCGTGCTCAATCTTTTTAATATATCATATATCTCTATTCCGTTCTCAAGCATTGATATTAATGACGACGGCTAGATGGGTTACTATGTTTGCACTTATGTCCATCAACAAAAAAGTATGTGCGAAGAGATCTACCTTCCTGGTACATTTTATTGTTCTTGCAACCCATGGTCCTATGACATTAAAGGGGTATTTCTATCTTATAGATTTATTGTACTGTCTATCCACATTTATGGTGAGGCAGCCACTGACCGCCGCATCCAGGCGGAGAATCAATGCAGAGGTGGCTGGAAATTAGTGAATGAGAAGCACAGGGAGTTCGGCTGTAATTCCCAGGATGCGTGTAATGACGGGGTAGGGAGACAGACAGGTGAGCCCCAATCTACCAGCCACTCAGTCCCTGCCTACTTGCAACGGCCCGTCCTAGGCGATGGCGTACAACTAAGCGACGGTCCCCACGCTGAATAAGTGCACGACAGACAAACAGACAAGGGTACACAGAAGCTAAGGGGCAGTTGCCCACTGCAACACAGTGAGCAACAAGAGTAGTGAACGAGCCGAGTCAAAACAGGAGTACACGACGTACAAATCGCAGAGCAGGAGCGTAGTCAGTAAAGCCAGGGTCAAAAATGAAGCAAGGTCAATAATCATAGCAGGAGCAGCAGAGCCAGGAAACAGAAAAGAATCACAGGCAAAGGAGGAGCAGGAAATGCAGGTATAAATAGACAGAGGGCGGGAGCTAGCTCCGTCTGGCCAGGCTGTGATAGGCTCTCCCACTCCTCAGCCTTCCAGCCTGACTGGTAGAAGATCGTGTCACTTTCTCAGACTTAGGAGCAGGTGCAGACTGATTACCCACGGGCGTCGACACAGAAGCTGTGTCTGGCAGATCCTTTACAGTACCCCCCTTTTAAGAGGGGCCACTGGACCCTTTCTAGATGGACCTGGCTTATTGGGGAAGTGAAGATGGAACCTCCTGAGCAATACCCCAGCGTGAACATCCCGGGCGGGTACCCAAGTCCTCTCCTCAGGCCCGTATCCTCTCCAATGGACCAGTTACTGGAGGGAGCCTTGGACCATCCTGCTGTCCACAATCTTGGCCACCTCGAATTCTACCCCTTCAGGGGTGAGAACAGGGACCGGAGGTTTCCTCGAGGGAGCCAAGGACGGGGAGCAGCGTTTAAGGAGGGAGGCATGAAACACGTTGTGTACTCGAAAAGACGGGGGTAACTCCAGTCAGAAGGAGACAGGGTTAAGGACTTCAATGACCTTGTACGGCCCTATATATCGGGGAGCAATTTTTTTGGACGGGACTTTAAGGCGCAAATTTTTAGAAGATAGCCACACCAGATCCCCGACCACAAACAAGGGGTTAGCAGAACGTCTTCTATCTGCCTGAGTCTTTTGTATGCTCTGGGAAGCCTCTAGGTTCTTCTGAACCTGGGCCCAGACTGTGCACAGTTCCTGATGAATGACATCTACCTCGGGATTGTTGGAACTACCAGGTGAAACGGAGGAGAACCGTGGATTAAACCCAAAATTGCAGAAAAAGGGGGAAACCCCTGACGAGTTACTGACCCGGTTATTAAGGGAAAATTCGGCGAGGGGAATGAAGGAGACCCAATCATATCGACAATCAGAGATAAAACACCTTAAATATTGTTCTAGAGACTGATTAGTCCTCTCAGTTTGGCCATTAGTTTCAGGATGGAAGGCCGAGGAGAAGGACAGATCAATCTCCAACTTTTTACAGAAGGCTCTCCAAAACAATGAAACAAATTGTACTCCTCTGTCAGAAACAATATTGACAGGAACCCCATGGAGACGCAGGATGTGTTTGACAAACAAGGTAGCTAACGTCTTAGCATTGGGTAGTTTCTTGAGGGGCACAAAGTGGCACATCTTACTGAAGCGGTCTACTACAACCCACACCACCGACTTGCCTTGAGATGGAGGCAAATCGGTGATAAAATCTATGGAGATATGGGTCCAAGGTCTCTGAGGAATGGGCAAAGAACATAGTAAGCCCGCTGGTCGGGACCTGGGAGTCTTGGACCTAGCACAAATTTCACAAGCAGCGACGTAGGCCTTAACGTCTTTAAGCAACCCAGGCCACCAATAGTTTCTGCCAATGAGATGCTTGGTACCCAGGATGCCTGGATGACCAGATAGTGCAGAGTCATGATTTTCCCTGAGTACCCTTAGCCGGAATTGCAGGGGAACAAAGAGCTTGTTCTCAGGAAGGTTCCCGGGAGCTGAACCTTGATCAGCCGCAGTTTCAGAGACTAAGTCAGAATCAACAGAGGAAATGATTATACCTGGAGGCAAAACACAAGCAGGATCTTCCTCCGAAGGAGGACTGGCCATGAAGCTACGCGACAGTGCATCAGCCTTAATATTTTTAGACCCAGCCCTATAGGTGACCAAAAAGTTGAATCTAGTAAAAAATAACGCCCATCGAGCTTGTCTTGGGTTTAGCCTCCGGGCAGATTCTAAGAAAACCAGATTCTTGTGGTCGGTAAGGACCGTTACCTGGTGCCTAGCCCCCTCCAGGAAGTGGCGCCACTCTTCAAATGCCCATTTAATGGCTAAGTGTTCGCGGTTGCCAATATCATAGTTACTCTCAGTGGGCGAGAACTTCCTGGAGAAGTAGGCACAGTGACGGAGATGGGTGAGGGACCTGGTACCCTGGGACAATACAGCACCCACTCCCACCTCGGAGGCGTCAACCTCCACGATGAATGGCTCCATTTGGATAGGCTGAATCAGCACAGGGGCTGAGATAAAGCACTTCTTAAGGACCTCAAAAGCCTGGACCGCCTCTGGAGGACAGTGGAGGAGGTCAGCACCTTTGCGAGTAAGATCTATAAGAGGCTTAGCGATGACCGAGAAGTTAGCAATAAATCTCCTGTAATAATTAGCAAACCCAGGAAGCACTGTAACGCCTTCAGGGAGGCAGATTGGACCCATTCAGCCACAGCCTGAACCTTGGCAGGGTCCATGCGGAATTCATGAGGAGTGAGGATTTGACCCAAAAATGGTATCTCCTGCACCCCAAACACACATTTTTCGGTTTCAGCAAACAGTTTGTTTTCCCGAAGGGCCTGGAGCACCTTCCTGACATGCTCAATGTGGGAGGATCAGTCCTTGGAAAACACAAGTATGTCATCAAGGTACACTACAAGAAATACCCCCAGGTAGTCTCTTAAAATCTAATTTATGAAATTCTGGAAGACCGCGGGAGCATTACACAACCCAAAGGGCATGACGAGGTATTCGAAATGACCTTCGGGTGTGTTAAACACAGTCTTCCACTCATCCCCCTCTTTGATGCGGATAAGGTTATAAGCCCCCCATAGATCAAACTTAAAGAACCATTGGGCCCCCTGAACCTGATTGAAGAGATCAGGAATCAAAGGAGGGGGATACTGGTTCCTTACAGTGACCTTATTCAAGTTTCGGTAGTGAATGCACGGCCTAAGACCACCATCCTTCTTCCCTACGAAGAAGAAGCCAGCACCTACCGGAGAAGTAGAGGGGCGAATGTAACCCTTGGCCAGGCATTCCTGGATATACTCTCTCATGGCTTCACGTTCGGGACAAGAGAGATTAAATATCCTACCCTTAGGGAGCTTAGCTCCTGGTACCAAATTGATTGCGCAATCGAATTCTCTATGAGGAGGTAACACTTCGGAGGCCTTTTTAGAAAAAACATCAGCAAAGTCCTGAATAAACCCAGGTAGAGTTTTCACCTCCTCAGGGGGAGAGATAAAATTAACAGAAAAGCATGACGTCATGCATTCATTACCCCATTTGGTAAGATCCCCAGTATTCCAGTTAAACGTGGGATTATGCATCTGCAACCAGGGAAGGCCTAAACCCAAATCGGACGATAATCCCTGCATCACCAGTACAGAGCACTGCTCCAAATGCATGGAGCCAACAAGGAGTTCAAAAACAGGGGTATGCTGTGTAAAATAACCATTAGTAAGAGGAGTGGAGTCGATACCCACTACCTGGACAGGTTTAGGCAAGTCAATCAATGGCATAGCTAGACACATAGCAAATTCCACAGACATAATATTAGCAGAAGACCCTGAATCCACGAAGGCACTGCCGGTGGCAGACCTACCCTCAAAAGAGACCTGAAAGGGAAGCAAGATCTTATTAGGTTTCATATATACGGGAAATACCTGTGCGCCCAAATGACCTCCCCGATGGTCACTTAGGCGCAGAAGTTCTTCCGGCTGCTTATTCTTACACCTAGGACAGTTGTTCACTTGATGCTTGTCATCCCCACAGTAGAAGCAGAGACCATTCTTCCTGTGGAACTCTCTACGTTGTTGGGGAGAGACGGAGGCCCTGAGTTGCATAGGTTCATCCGAGTGTTCCGTGGAAGAATGAAGCAACGGAACCTCGGGAGCCATCATGGGGGGGTCAGAGGGGAAGGCACAAAAACGTTCCAGTCGTCGTTCCCTGAGACATCAGTCAAGACGTACCGCTAAAGCCATAACCTGATCTAGGGAGTCAGAAGAGGGATAGCTAACTAACAGGTCCTTCAGGGCGTTCAACAGACCCAATCTAAACTGGCACCTCAAGGCAGGGTCATTCCACCGAGAAGCTACACACCACTTCCTAAAGTCAGAACAGTACTCCTCAACGGTCTCTTACCCTGACGTAAGGTCACCAGCTGACTCTCGGCAAAGGCAGTCTTGTCAGTCACGTCATATATGAGCCCGAGAGCGGAAAAAAAAAGATCAAAAGAGGAAAGTTCAGGGGCGTCTGGAGCCAAGGGGAAGGCCCATTCTTGGGGCCCGTCCTGGAGACGGGACATAATTATACCCACTCGCTGGCTCTCTGAACCTGAGGAGTGGGGCTTTAAACGGAAATAGAGCCTACAACTCTCCCGAAAGGAGAAAAAAGTCTTCCGGTCCGCTGAGAACCGGTCAGGCAACTTGAGGTGGGGTTCAAGAGGTGAGGTAGGGGGCACTACCAAGGTAGCATCATGCTGGTTGCCCTTCTGAGCCAGGGCTTGGACCTGTAGGGAGAGGCCCTGCATTTGAGGAGCCAGGGTCTCAAGGGGGTCCATAGTTGTGTCAGGGACCAGGGTAGAAAAGGTATATGGGCCTGTGATT
Source organism: Rhinoderma darwinii (assembly GCF_050947455.1). Taxonomy (NCBI): domain Eukaryota; kingdom Metazoa; phylum Chordata; class Amphibia; order Anura; family Rhinodermatidae; genus Rhinoderma; species Rhinoderma darwinii. The sequence goes on from NC_134694.1 coordinate 92,465,843, forward strand.
ATGTAATGACGGGGTAGGGAGACAGACAGGTGAGCCCCAATCTACCCGCCACTCAGTCCCTGCCTACTTGCAACGGCCCGTCCTAGGCGACGGCGTACAACTGGGCGACAGTCCCCACGCTCAATAAGTGCACGACAGACTAACTGACAAGGGTGCACAGAAGCTAAGGGAAATGCGGCAGTTGCCCACGGCAACACAGTGAGCAACAAGAGTAGTGAATGAGCCGAGTCAAACCAGGAGTGCACGAGGTACAAATCGCAGAGCAGGAGCGTAGTCAGTAAAGCCAGGGTAAAAAATGAAGCAAGGTCAATAATCATAGCAGGAGCAGCAGAGCCAGGAAACAGAAAAGAATCACAGGCAAAGGAGGAGCAGGAAATGCAGGTATAAATAGACAGAGGGCGGGAGCTAGCTCTGTCTGGCCAGGCTGTGAAAGGCTCTCCCACTCCTCAGCCTCCCAGCCTGACTGGTAGAAGATCGTGTCACTCTCTCAGACTTAGGAGCAGGTGCAGACTGATTACCCACGGGCGTCGACACAGAAGCTGTGTCTGGCAGATCCTTTACAATGCGGCAGCCAGTGTCTGTCTCACCAGGTGTGTTGGGACCAGGGTACCCCCGTTTTGGAGATAGATTTGGGTCCCAGAGTTTGGACCTGCATTTATCAGACATTTATGGCATATCCTGTGGATATGCTATAAATGTCTAAGATAGGAATAGCCTATTAAATCACGCTGTTCCTGGCCTTTTAACCCAGCATCTGAGGCGTTAAAAAGATGGGGCGGCCCCCTCCGACAGATCATCGATGCGATCACAGGGTGCCGATGGTTGTCATGGCTTAACAGAAGCCTGTAAAACGGAAAATATAATGCAATACATTAATATTGCAGTGTATTGTACCAGTGATCGTCAGAGCGACTAAGAAAAAGTTTTAAAAAAAAGTTAACGTTTTCAGTAGTGAAAAAAAAGAAATATTAAAAGTTTAAAAAAAAGACAATTTTCCCATTGATTCTCTGAAGTGATGTTAGAAAAAAGAAAAGTTAACATAACTGATATAACCGCTCCCGTAAAAGTCTGAACTATTATATTATAATGTTATTAACCCACTTGGTAAACGCTGTAAAACAAATTATTAAAGAAACCAAATTGCTTTTTTTTGGTCACCTTAGCTCTCCAAACAAAAATGGACTAAAAACGGATCAAAAAGTCGCATGTAACCCAAAATAGTACTAATTAAAAAATACAGCTTACAAAAAAAAAAAAGCCTTTACGCAAGCCTTTACCGCTTAATCAACGGAAAATAAGAAATGTGGCTCTCAGAATGTGGCGACACAAATTTATTTTTTAACACATAGATTTTTGGTTATAAAAGTGGTAAAACATTAAAAAAAAATCATAGACATTTGGTATCACCGTAATCTTGTCAACCCACAGAATAAAGTAAACATGTAGTTTTTACCGTACAATAAACACTGTAAAAATTAAACCACCCCAAAACTGACTCTCGCTTTTTTTTGCCCATTTAACCTCACAAAGAATTTTTTTTCAGTTTCCCAGTACATTAAACGGTACAATAATTATGTGACATAAAAACTACAACTTGTCCCGCAAAAAAAACAAGCCCTCATATTGTCGATGAAAATATAAAAATAATTATGGCTTTTGGAAGGGACGGAGGAAAAAATTTAAATGAAAAAATTAAAATTGGCTGCGGCGGGGGTTATCCCAAGAGTAAAAGTTATCTCCTAACCACAGGACAGGTGATAACATGCTGATCAGTGTGTGTCCGATCGTTTGGACCCCCACTAATTACGTTCCTTCGAATGAATGGAGCGGCAGGTCGCGCATGCACCCTGCTGCCCCATTCATTCTCTATGTCAATGCCAGAGACAGCCGAGCACTGTACTCGGCTATCTCCAGCAGTCCCATAGACAAAGAATGGAGCGGCAATGCACATGCGCGACCCGTTGCTCCATTCATTAGGAGGAACGGGACCCCTGTTCTTGTGATCGGTGGGTCCCCCAGCAGTCGGTCCAGGGTAATTGTCTAGCTGAGTTATGCAAATATTTAGGAAAGGGAATGCATCATTTCATAATGAAGCAGATTTGCCATTCAGGAATCAGGGAAAAGCTGGTTGACAACTCTTGTAAAGGAGGACATTATGGTTGTCGACCAGCTTTCCCAGAAAGAGATATAATTAAGAAATTGCTCAATAGAATTTATAAATGGAAACCAGATCAAAAAATACATGGTTAGGGGATAACATTTAATCTTGGAACAACCCCTTTCATCTATGCAATAAAAATATTGAACTATAAAGCTTTATAATACTTAAAAGTCAGAGGACATCATTTAACTGAAGTCCAGGGTAATTGTCTAGCTGAGTTATGCAAATATTTAGGAAAGGGAATGCATCATTTCATAATGAAGCAGATTTGCCATTCAGGAATCAGGGAAAAGCTGGTTGACAACTCTTGTAAAGGAGGACATTATGGTTGTCGACCAGCTTTCCCAGAAAGAGATATAATTAAGAAATTGCTCAATAGAATTTATAAATGGAAACCAGATCAAAAAATACCCATTGTTTACTTTGTTGTCTGCAGTCGGAGGACTGACACGGGATGTACAATGATTATAATGCAATTACAAACTTTTCATGACTAAATAACTGTATTACACCATTTAAGTTGTACAATACTCAATTATTGTTCAGTATGTAAGCTGGTTTCCATAAAGTAATTCTGACTCATGATAAAGTATGTTCTGTCTGTAGGAATATACATCTACCACATTTACATAATACTGTAAATACATTTCTCTTCCTTGTCCATTATATATGTGAGAGCAAGCATGAATAATTGGATAATGAGCACGCACACCACATTACTAAGTCTCCCACAGAGCTCTATATTGATTACTTGTCATTGTACATTTGCAATATTTTGTCATAATTCCTTTTTCCTCAAGTGCTGCTCTAGGACAAATGTCAATCAAACTTTGTCTAGTTCCAAAATATCAATTGTCATATGGTAAATTGCACAGTGTTAGGATGTTGGTAACAAAATACTAATTTTAACCCTTTCAAACCCCCAAGGATATAATAGTTACGTCTTGATAGTGACCAAAATATAATCAAAACCAGGGATTTTTTTCCCCACAATTTTGGTCCAGTAGCCTATTCGATTTTATCAGGGCACCCGATTACTATTAAAAGATGGTAACTTGAGATTTCTATCCTGCTACCGATAGAAAGGGGACTATGTGAGCCCCACTGGGGCAGTGAGTGATGACAGCTTCTGTACAGCGTTGCAGAATATGTTGGTGCTATATAAAAAACAGAAATAAATAAAAATTTCCTTTATACTTATTCCCTCTAATAATAGACCATTTGTACCATAAGAACAAAGTGTTCTTGAAATGCAAAAGCCTTTCATATAATTATAGTGTTAAAAACATTAGTAAATTGAAGTTAGAAGTTCTAACAATAATGTAAGGTAAAAAAATAACAAAAATTCAGACCCCCCAATTATTATTTACATATATTTTAATAAAAGGTTTCCTCACTAATCTTTTAATACAACATATTGAAAAATATGTTGTGCCGGTCAAACACTATATCTGTGACACTCTTGCACTACTGTGTTAGGCCTGATTTACACGAGCGTGTGCATTTTGCGCACGCAAAAAACGCGGCGTTTTGCGTGCGCAAAAGGGACTTAACAGCTCCGTGTGTCATTAGCGTATGATGCGCGGCTGCGAGATTTTCTCGCAGCCGCCATCATTATGACACTCCGTTCGGATGTTTGTAAACAGAAAAGCACGTGGTGCTTTTCTGTTTACATTCAGAGTTTGACAGCTGTTGCGCGAACCACGCAGTTCGCACGGAAGTGCTTCCGTGCGGCATGCGTGGTTTTCACGCACCCATTGACTTCAATGGGTGCGTGATGCGCGAACAGCGCACAAAGATAGGACATGCTGTGAGTTTTACGCAACGCACTCGCGCTGCGCAAAATTCACGCACTGTCTGCACTGTCCCATAGCCTAATATAGGTGCGTACGACACGCGTGAAAAGCACGCGCGTCGTACGCGCGTATATTACGCTCGTGTAAATGATGCCTTAAACATATCTGAAAGGGTTAAATAAAAATAAAAAGTGGGCGGGGCTTCAGTGTTGCACCGAAGATGACTAAATTACTAACATTTTCCACCACTTTTCTGCTGACATCCTCATGAAAAAAAAAATGTTTCCGATGTTATGTGATTAGTGCATTTGTAAAAGAAAACAAACCCCATTGCGCTCTTTTCAGGAAAAAGCTGAAACTTATTTTTTCTAGCTTTAGACAAACTTTTTTTTAGATATTATGTCGGCACATTCTGTCTTTTTAAGTGGAATCTGGAGACGTTGGGGCAGAATTACTACTGCCTGGGTCTAGAATGTAAAAAATTCAAATATTGATGTAAATGTAATGGCAGGAAGGAGGTGAAGGGAAAGTGAGCCCTAATCTACCCACCGCCCTGTCCCTGCCTACTTGCAACGACCCGCCCTAGGCGACGAGGTACAACTGGGCGGCGGTCCCTACGCTGTCTAAGTGCACAGGAAAACAAACAGGGAACACGCAAGGGAAGGGGCAGTAGCCACGAAACGCCACGAGGAAACGGAGCGGCGAACGAACAGTCAGGACCAGGACGAAGTGAGTACACCCAAGCGGGCACGGAGACAGAAGCAAGCCAGGGGCAAAGCAAAGCAGGTCAAGCAGAACTGCAGCAAGGCAGAAGCACGGCAGAAGCAGGCTGGAGCAAGCAGCAGAGGGGCCAGGAATCCAAAAGAATTACAAGCGCTGAGGGAGAGAATAGGGCAGGTAATAAAGGACAGGGGGCGGAGCTAACTCCGACAGACCAGGCCGCGATAGGCTCTCCCACTCCTGAGCCTGCCACCCTGGTTGGTGGGAGATGGTGTCAGTCGAACAGGTCTGGCCTCAGGTGTGGATTGATTAATCCCAGGAGTATACCTAGATGAAGTACCTGGCAGATCCCTAACAGTAAATTTGCACAATTTGGAGTCATTTAGATTTCTGCAACTCGAGACACTTTTTAAAGTGTCTCAAAAAGGGACGAGGCTTACCAGGAAGGGGGCGTGGTTTAAAATGCAACAAAGTGCACCAGAAATACACCAAACAAAAGTGTAAATAAAAGTGTAAAAGTATCTAATAAGTGTCGTGCCTGCGGTCGCTGACCGCCCGCACTTTGTACTTGCTGGCAGTCGCGATCGCAGGACTCAAGGAACTTGCTGATGCCTCCCTCCCAGGTGACACCAGCACTCGCGGCTGTTCTCTGCTACTGTCTCCTCTAGGGTGCGCGCGCGCTCGTCCCCAACCTTAAAGGGCAAGCACGCACACCAATAATGTGTTCCCTACCCAATCCCCAGATCACCCTGGATTATTTAAAGGACTCTGCCCTTCCCCTCCTTGCCTGAGCATTGTTGTATTTCCATGTTCATCTAAGCAAATGGCCCCTTAGTTGTATCCTGCTCCCAGTGTCCCCGTATCCTGCTTCCTGTATCCTGTTGCTGTGTTTGTTCCTGAGCCAAAGTCTATTGTTGGAGTCGTGTGTGTCTCATCTGCCACGTCCAGTGTCATCTGCCACATCCGTGTCACCTGTGCCAAGTGTCTGCTGCTCTGCGTGTCTGCTACTCCGAGTATCTGCCAGATTATTTTTCCAGGTACTCTTGCCCTAGGGACTGTTATAGACTGTCGTTTGGCCAGCTTCTTCGTTATGGCGGAGTAGCCTAGTGGGTCCACATACCCCACAGGCCTGACTACAAGTCTTGCACGGTGCATTAAAATTTGTATACATCTTACACCACTGTGATAAATTTGGTGCATTTTGTGACTACCTGGTCTAGGTTCACGCTGTCTAACTATTAGACAGCAATAGTAAATGAGGGCCATTGTGTATGTGTGTTTCTGTTGACAAACGTGTTCTTTCTCACATAAATAAATATTAGCTGTGTTGGATATTTGGCCAAAGCTCTAATGTTTCTACAGGTCAGTGACATGGGAGGGGTTGGGGGGGGGTTCATTCAACTTTAGTACATAAAACATCTAGATTTGGCAGAGCAACTCTGCCATGTTTATAAAGGTTCTGTGAGCCAGAAGTTATTGCATGTCTATGATCAGCTTTTATGATTCCTCTGAAGTATGGGTGATTGAACAATTAACCCCTTAGTGACCAGCCTATTTTAAACCTTGATGACCAAGCAATTTTTTACGTTATTCCATCGTCGAATTCCAAGAGCTATAACTTTTTTATTTTTGCATCGACATAGCCGTACAAGGACTTGTTTTTAGCAGGACAAGTTGTATTCTTTAATAGCACCATTTTGGGATACATATAATTTATTGATTAGCTTTTATTAACTTTTTTTGGGGCGTAATAGAAAAAAAAAACAGCAATTTCGCCACTCTTTTTTTGCGTCTTTAATTTACACCGTTTACGTGTGGTATAAATAACATAATAACTTTATTCAGCGGGTTGTTACGATTGCAACAATACCAAATTTATATAGTTGTCTTGTGTTTTACTACTTTTACATAGTAAAAACACAGTTTTTTCAAAATTATGTGTTTTCGTGTCTTCATATTTGAAGAGCCATAACTTTTTATTTTCCCGCGATGCAAGCTGTATGAGGGCTTTTTTTTGCGGGATGACTTGTAGTTTCTATTGGTACCGTTTTGGAGTACATACGACTCTTTGATCACTTTTTAGCACATTTTTTTTAAGTCAGGATGAACAGAAAACAGCAATTCTGACATTGTTAAATTTTTTACAGCGTTCGCAAAGCGGGTTAAATAACATAATAGCTTTATAGTTGGGGTCATTACAGACGCGACAATACCAAATATGTGTAACTTTTTTACTTGTTTTTTTTCCATAATAAAGCATTTTGTAAGGGGAAAAAGTTGTTTTTTCATTTTCTTCACTTATTTATTTATTAATAACTTTATTAAACTTTTTTTTTTTACTTTTTTACTTGTCCCACTAGGGGACTTCACTATACGATTGTTCGATCGCTTTTATAATACACTGCAATACTTCTGTATTGCAGTGTATTGCTGCCTGTCCGTTTACAACGGACAGGCATCTGCTAAGCCATGCCTCTGGCATGACCTAGCAGGTATTCACTACAGGCAGACCTGGGGGCCTTTAATAGGCCCCCTGCTGCCATAGAAGACACTGGCACCCTGCGATCTCATAGCAAGGTGCCAGTGGGGTGCTCCCTCCCTCTCTCCCGCCGCATCTAAGGGGTTAAACGGGCGGATTTCGATCCACCCACTCGGGCAGCGCTGGCCCAAGTTCTCAGGTACCAGAGGTAGCTCAGAACAGGGAGTTTTAACTGCTCCCGGCACCCCAGATTTATTCTGATGCAGCACCGTGAAAAGGCGTATGCATCACAATAAAGTCTATTAGTGGCCGCCGTGAAAAGGCGTATTGGCGGTCACTAATGTGTTAATAATTGAATACAAATACAACAGGTTTGTAATGGTTGAACAGTAGAGATAAGCAAATTTCCCAAAATTTATTTCATATCCATTTTAGTCCAATGATGACTAATTTGATCTATTCTGAGTAAATTAGTCGCAAATTGAAACTGCCCTCATTGCCCTAAAAACTTGTATCTGACTCTCTCATGCTCTTTCACGCCAAGCCAGTATTAGTAATGGTTTAGTGACAGCAACATATATGGGTAGAGGGAAGGCTGTCTGCAAGGCGTTATGGAGATGTCCTCCTGAAGGCATGTGATCCTTTTTATATTCTGTAAAATGGCCAAGGGCCGCTATTTTGCCATGATTCGTGTGCCATGAAGCCTAAAAGTTTAATAAATCACCTAATGTGAAGCTTCTGGAAAATTCGTACTGAATTCGATTCGCGTAGAATTGATTCTCTCATCTATATTAAACATCATTAAACAGCTTGAAAACAAACACAATACAAACAATAGGCAAGTAAAATAAGGAAATAAAGGGTTATAAAGTAGCAAGTGAACCTAAGATTTCTCCAAAATGGAGAAAAATATTTGAATAGTTAAAACATGAAAATCAAATGCTGTATATTGAGGCATCTTTAGTGTTTAGATACATGGACGAGTCAGTTTTAATTCACATCTCTAATTTAGTATCACTATAGCTCCTGATAAGAAAATAGTCAGTGACCTCTGGTAAGTAGCTTACCTAAATATGAAAGGAGATCAATGTGAAGGGTTAATCATTTATAAATGGGTGGGATTAAATGATTAATTAGAGCTTAGTTAAAGACTTTTGGGTTCATTGCTCAAAAAGACATAGGATTTTCTCGATACAGATACTAAAAGCTTCAAGGGCAGAATAATTGGAGTATTTGGTTCTTATATCAGATGAGTTGATTTAATTCTTCTATACTGTTCATGATGCTTTCTGGAAAAAATCTACACATAATAGACAATTTAGATTAAGAGAAGTCATACAAAGTAATAATACCTACTGAAACCACAAAATCAGCAGAAGTAAAACCTAAGCACACACATATTTAATATAGTCCAGCTGAAGCAGGTACAATAAAGTCACGGTCCAGTTTACCCTAGTACAAATATAATAGAACGATTTTACCGCTCACGTAGCTTGATCGACAGTCAAAGCGTATTTTCCAAAGGTATCCTTTCCCCCAACTCTATGCAATGGATGGAATTGGAATTCAATTTCGCTGTCACTGGTGAACATGGGAAATGTAGTCCTGCTTGATAATCCTTCTCTAGCAGGTGTACAGTCACTCAATTAGTTGTTTAATTCACCTTTATGTATACAGAATATAAAAGTTTATCCCCATAAAACGCACATCATGTCAAGCTTTTTGGGCCGATCATAGATTTTACTGTTATCGGTTCCTCCAGGGTAAAATGGATACCTTTGGGAAATATACTTGACTGTCGATCAAAGTTGTATGAGCACTAAAATCTTTCTATTATAATTTTACCTACTGTTTATCAATATATGTTTTATCTGTTGGTTTTCTCAAAACTAAAATATACAGATGAGTTGTAGGGGTGTCCAGTCCTTACATCACTTGGACTGCCATCCCAAAGGTGCCGATACAGACTAGATGAAAGTCAGACGAACCTTCAGATTTCAACAGGACTGACCGACTATATAATGTGTAGGGGCGGATAAGCCGCTAACAGACCCCTCTGGAACAAAGTTCCAGAGGGGTCTGGTAGTGGCTTATTTCCTTATCCCCAATGAGTTAAATATTCAAGCTTGGCTGAGTATACATGTTAATAGAGTTGGGAAGAATAACTGTTGGCCAAACAGTTCACACGACAGCTATCTTAAGTGTATGGGCTCCTTTAGAGTGCTTGTCATAGTGCCCATAAAGAGGGTCTGTCACAGTACCCTCATAACTGAACCAGAGTGCTAATATAATATTGACATGCCACAGTGTACCTATGAGTATGAGCCGCAGTGCCACCATGAGTGTGATGCTACAGTATACAACTAACTCTCCGCTTCTCTGTTCCCGTTAGTGGATTGGCAGTAAGTTACATATGAACTTCCATAGGACAATGTATGTAACTTCCTGCTTCTGCAATGATCCCTATGATCAATTTAAGAGAGAGAGGACAATGCTAAGTGGTGGTGACAGGGATTTCATTGTTGGGAGGCCCCCGTCTGCCCTATTTGTTCAGTCGCTACTTGCTTGACATGTCACCAGTATTACAAAGATATTCTCTTTTTGAAGGGAGTATATCTCTGGGATTTGGCTTCTGATGGAACAAGGCATGATTTTCTTTCCTGTTGGATTCATTCCGAATCTGCCAAAAATAAAACCCATTCATATTCTGCAGTAAGAAATCTGAGACATACAGAGGTATAGTAGGATTTTATAGACTTAGGCGGTTGAACGAAGACGTAATATGGTTGTGTACATGAAGCCTTATACACATATCAGATAATAATTAATACATAACATTCACATTTCTGTCCTTATTAATAGATGTTGAATATTCTTAATAATATTACGATCATTTATAGACGCTCTGCCCAATCACCTCTTCTAATCAAAACTGTAGCCTGTTCACGTATTTTAATGTAAAAATTGCAACTTTCCATTGTTGCAAATGTCACATATGAAAGCCTCTAAAACATCTTTATCTAGATTATCTCATCGTCGTCATGGATAAAATAATATCTCTAAAAACATTTTCCATTTTCAGATTTTAACAGGAACAAAATTGAAGAATATTGCATTCAAAGTACGTCCCTCATATTTAAAAATTACTTATGGATTATTAAATAAAGAAAATTTGAAACAGAAATCAATGGCAATAACTCAAATAGAGTCCCCGCTGACGAGCTATTAATTTTCAATGTATCATTTGTAGAGCATTACATTTTCTCTTCACCATTAATTGGACAATGTTATATGACACGAACAGGGAAAAAAATGATCTTGCGGTTTTACCTGTCTAGAAAATGGAGCTATCATTAGTGAGAAGAAGTAGGTGATCATGACTTACCTATTTTTCATAAATTACACTAAATAACTATAATGGTATAATTTAGTAGTACAAAGTTCATTTTTTATCCACAGGCCATCCATAGTTAACAGTTTAAAGTAAGGAATCCTGCCGAGAAAATAGTGGTCTAATCAGATGCCATAAATTCTGGCTGATCAGAGGAGCCCCATTTCTTTCAGTACGAAGATCTAATGAACTCGTTTTCTATAGGGGGATGCACAACTTTTGTCCCTGCATTTGATTATTCAGGATGGCTGCACCCACTTCCAAACTGATAGGGCATGACCACACATGGCGGAATTCCTCCGCAACTGTCCGCATCGATGCCGCACAGAATCTGCGTTGCAGATTCTGCAGCGGATCTGCACAAAATGTGCAGTACATTGATGCGGACTAGCTGCTGCAGACTGCAGGAAAAGTGCTTCTCTTCTCCCTATTCAGTGCAGGATAGAGAGAAGGGACAGCACTTTCCCTAGTGAAAGTAAAAGAAATTCATACTTACCGCCCGTTGTCTTTATGACGCGTCCCTCCTTCGGCATCCAGCCCGACCTCCCTGGATGACGCGCCAGTCCATGTGACCGCTGCAGCCTGTGCTTGGCCTGTGATTGGCTGCAGCCGTCACTTACACTGAAACGTCATCCTGGGAGGCCGGACTGGAGACAGAAACAGGGAGTTCTCGGTAAGTACGAACTTCATTTTTTTTTACAGATACATGTATATTGGGATCGGTAGTCACTGTCCCGGGTGCAGAAACAGTTACTGCCGATCGCGTAACTCTTTCAGCACCCTGGACAGTGACTATTTACTGACGTCTCCTAGCAACGCTCCCGTCATTACGGGAGCCCCATTGACTTCCTCAGTCTGGCTGTAGACCTAGAAATACATAGGTCCAGCCAGAATGAAGAAATGTCAAGTAAAAAAAGCAAGACGCATCCGCAGCACACATGACATGTGCATGACAGCTGCGGACTTCATTGCGGAACTTTGAATCTCCATTGAAGTCAATGGAGAAATTCCGCCATGAGTCCGCCACTGCTCCGCAACAGACAGAGCATGCTGCGGACACCAAATTCCGCTCCGCAGCCTATGCTCCGCAGCGGAATTGTACGCATCGTGTAAACGAACACTGCTAAATTAAAGTGAAAGTCAATGTAGAAACGGCTCCGCTGCGGATTAACGCTGCGGAGTGTCCGCAGCGGAATTTAAGTGCAATTCCGCCATGTGTGAACCCGCCCATAGAGCACCGTACGCTATATAGCCTAATCCTGCAGGATTTTGGTATGCATGCTGAGTTTTCTCAAGGTCTGACCACTCCATATAACGGCTTCCAAATAAGAGTCTCTAATCACCTCATATTATAATCCCGGGAGAACCATAAACTGCAGGACTCTGCTACTGTAAATTCTCTGTAGTTAGGACATCACAATTGAACATTGAAGTGAAGCCATTGGATTTGGAAAACTTTGGAAAACTTTGGAAAACTTTTTTACTATCAGTTAAAACGTATCACATCTTGTCTTCAAGCTAAGGATTGTCAAATGATATTTAGAACTATTATGTAATGTAATTTGTTTATTCCTAATATACTTATTAATATGAATTAATGCTATTATTTATCATTATAGTTTTCCTTATAATATAAATCCCAGCTGCTGAAGAACCTCTTTTTGAAGAAGGGGCAGCTTCATGTTGTTTTGCCGCAGGTGGGACAAAAAACTGTATAATACATACTACAGCTGCTGAAAACCTCTTTTTTTTAAAGCGACAAGGAGAACTTCATATCAGTCAGTCAGTAGTTGACACAGAAGGAGCCCCCTACAGAAATGATCTGTAACAGACCTATTCTGTAGGATGAGATGAGCAGCGCCTATGTAGCACTACTCATCTCAGTATAATCATCATGTTGTGATACCAGAATTTAATGATTATATATATATATTTTTTACAGATATGTCAATGGAAAATTTCCATTGATGTGTAATATATATAGTGAGTAATAGTTCAGGAACCTTCTTAATATTCAAAAGACAATATAAAAAGCTTAAAGGGGTTGCATGAGAATAAAAAAAAAAGCACTGCTTCCCCACCCCAGAAACAGCACCACCTATTTCCATGAGTGTTGTCTTGTATTCCTGCCACCACTGATGTGTCTGAGCTGCAATACCAATCACAGCCTGTAGACAAGAGTGGCACTGTTTTTAGAACAAAAATTCTAAACCTTTATTTTTTACCTATTTTGATTTATGTCTATATAGGATATGCAATTCTATACACTTCAACTAGTGCATAGTTTAAAATAACTCACTATGGGTATGCATAGTATATACTAGTAATTCTTGTACTTCATCACTACATCTATTTAATTATTTGATGCTTATATGTTGTAAATGATATATACAAATGATACAAACTTATACATATATCTTTAGAAATCACTTCGTAGAAAACATTTTCCTAGAAAAATAGCAGCTAGTGCACAGTGTCCGCTGCTAGATACAGACATATCGTTTTAGCATGACACAAGGAATAAGCTAGACCTGACAATTCCTGACAATCACAGCGCTTATGAGCTCTCAACTACATAATGGAATAGAATCTTGAACTGTTCTCTTAAGGAAGTTTGCTACTATCTTATGACCTTGTGATGACCACCAAGGTTTACAATCAATGGGCCTTGAGGAAGCAATCACAGACCATATAACAGCAGATCTAGATTCTATGGAAACATGCTATTTTGCAATAATAAAAAAAAAAAAGACATTTACCATCATAAGCTTACATACAGAAGTAGCAGGGCTGAATATGATAGATGTAGGAAAACGAAGTTTTTCACTTTGCACAACTCATTGTGATATGCTTTTACATAGGGATGCAGTTAAACCGACTGTCCTCAGAGTTGTTGTTATCCAAAGTGATATAGCACCAAAGAGCTAAATAACAAATTCAGCTCTACTACATCTGTAGTAAGAATGACTTTTTTTCAACAAATAAAAGAAATAAAAGTTTTGATATTTTAGGCTATTTAATTGATAAATTAATTAAAAGAAAAAAAGTTGTTTCTCTGCGTAGTGTGAATTGTTATTTATTTTTACTTTGACCTTAACGTTAGAGAGAAGGAAAAAAAAAAGAAAGGAATCCTCCATAAAATACAGCTGCCCCCACCAATCTTCCGCTCAGGGTTGGATCAATGCAGAAAAATGCCCTTTGATGGACTTTCTGGCCCTGTGATCTCCCAGCCCTAGGGGTTTAAAGGATGAGCATATCAATTCGGGACCACTGAACTGCATTTCCATTGCATAAGGACCCCTCCTCCTGGCTTTGTGCAGACGAACTCGAGTCCTCCCACTTTTGTCACTCTTCTTTCATGCTTTATTTAGCAAACACAAAACAAGCTTTGTTTGTTGCTGGGTCGATTCTAAACTTTGCATAAAACAGTTTAAAGTGTTGTTAAGCTGTGTGTACCTGCGAGCATCTCCAGGTTTCTAACCGACTGCAAAATCTGCTGTTTTCCCTATAAATTTTATTTATAACATAAACTAATGAACTTTAATATTATTTCCCTTTTTTTTTCTTCAAAAATATCTTCTAGAAAACGCTGTTACATAGTGAACCCTGCCTGCAATTTTACAGCCAAAATGATCCCTAATGTATGAGTGTGACTAAACGGGATGGCAGGGACAAAAATCTGAGATGATTTAATCTGAGCCCTTCTTATATGAGTAATAACAGCAACAAGCATTTATCCTACTTTTTTTTAAGTTTTTTAAAAAAAGTTTTTGTTATTAGAGAAAAGTATTTTTTCCTAATACACTAATGACTAGATGCACAGTCCAAAGCTTCAAGAAGCTCTGCTTGCAATTTACATGGCAGGGTAAGAAAACCTACAGTTCATTCCGGCTTTTACCTTTGTTTATATTTATAGTGCCGATATAGTTAGTGTCCATGTAATATCCTGCTTCCTGCAAACATTGCTGAAAATGTAATTCATCCATCAAAAAGTTTTGGAATATGATAAAAAATGAAAACACAAGAAATTCATATTAACTATACTCGGATCGCTTGTCCCCATCCATTATTATCATGTCGGCAGCGCGTCTCCCTGTTTACACAGCGAGATGTGCTGCCAACAACGATAATATTTCACTTTTTTAAAACAACATTATCAGCAGATGATCGAGTGTTTGCTCGTTCATCTGCTGATCGCTGCCCTGTTTACACTGAGCAATTATCGGGAAAGACCGTCCTATGAACGCTTGTCTGCGCGATAATAGCCCAGTGTAAGGGCATGGCCAGACGTGGCGGATTTCCTCTTGAATTCCGCAGCGGACACTCCGCAGCGTTAATCCGCAGCGGAGCTGTTTCTCCATTGACTTCCACTTTTATTTAGCAGTGTTCGTTTAGACGAGGCAGAAATTCCGCTGCGGAGCATAGGCTGCGGAGCGGAATTTGGTGTCCGCAGCATGCAATGGCTGTTGCGGAGTTGTGGCGGACTGGTTGCGGACTCATGGCGGAATTTCTCCATTGACTTCAATGGAGATTCTAAATTCCGCAATGAAGTCCACAGCTGTCATGAAAATGTTATATGTGCTGTGGATGCGTCTTGCTTTTTTGACATGACATTTCTTCATTCTGGCTGGACCTATGTATTTCTAGGTCTACAGCCAGACTGAGGAAGTCAATGGGGCTCCCGTAATTACGGGAGCGTTGCTAGGAGACGTCAGTAAATAGTCACTGTCCAGGGTGCTGAAAGAGTTAAGCGATCGGCAGTAACTGTTTCTGCACCCTGGACAGTGACTACCGATCCCAATATACAGCAACCTGTAAAAAAAATAGAAGTTCATACTTACCGAGAACTCCCTGCTTCTGTCTCCAGTCCGGCTTCCCAGGATAACGTTTCAGTCTAAGTGACGGCTGCAGCCAATCACAGGCTGCAGCGGTCACATGGACTGCCGGGGAGGTCGGGCTGGATGCCGAAAGAGGGACGCGTCACCAAGACAACGGCCGGTAAGTATGAAATTCGTTTACTTTCACTAGGGAAAGTGCTGTCCCTTCTCTCTATCCTGCACTGATAGAGAGAAGGGAAGCACTTTTACCGCAGTCCGCAGCAGCTAGTCCGCATCAATTTACTGCACATTTTGGGCAGATCCGCCGCAGAATCTGCAACGCAGATTCTGTGCGGCATTGATGCGGACAGTTGCGGAGGAAATCCGCCACGTGTGGGCATGCCCTTAGTGTTGTCCTTCCCCCTAAAATTAGTTTCCTACTGTCTTTTATACTCGGTCTAATAGACTTAAAAACATTTATAGCTCACAATTACTAGTGCATTGTTAGGGCGGGTTCACACATGGCGGATTTTCACTTAAATTCCGCTGCGGACACTCCGCAGCGTTAATCCGCAGCGGAGCCGTTTCTCCATTGACTTTCACTTTAATTTCGCAGTGTTCGTTTACACGATGCGTACAATTCCGCTGCGGAGCATAGGCTGCGGAGCGGAATGTGGTGTCCGCAGCATGCTCTGTCTGTTGCGGAGCAGTGGCGGACTGGTTGCGGACTCATGGCGGAATTTCTCCATTGACTTCAATGGAGATTCTAAGTTCCGCAATGAAGTCCGCAGCTGTCATGCACATGTTATGTGTGGTGCGGAGCGTATTGGTTTTTTAACATGACATTTCTTCATTCTGGCTGGACCTATGTATTTCTAGGTCTACAGCCAGACTGAGGAAGTCAATGGGGCTCCCGTAATGACGGGAGCGTTGCTAGGAGACGTCAGTAAATAGTCACTGTCCAGGGTGCTGAAAGAGTTACGCGATCGGCAGTAACTGTTTCTGCACCCGGGACAGTGACTACCGATCCCAATATACATGTATCTGTAAAAAAACATATAAGTTCATACTTACCGAGAACTCCCTGTTTTTGTCTCCAGTCCGGCCTCCCAGGATGACGTTTCAGTGGAAGTGACGGCTGCAGCCAATCACAGGCCAAGCACAGGCTGCAGCGGTCACATGGACTGGCGCGTCATCCAGGGAGGTCGGGCTGGATGCCGAAGGAGGGACGCGTCATCAAGACAACGGGCGGTAAGTATGAATTTCTTTTACTTTCACTAGGGAAAGTGCTGTCCCTTCTCTCTATCCTGCACTGATAGGGAGAAGGGAAGCACTTTTCCTGCAGTCCGCAGCGGCCAGTCCGCATCAATTTTCTGCACATTTTGTGCAGACCCGCAGCCGTAATCCGCAACCCGGATTAGGTGCGGCATTGATGCGGACAGTTGCGGAGGAATTCCGCCATGTGTGGTCATGCCCTTAGGGAGTTGTCGGGTGGTGGGCGCGCTATCATGATCTATTTAAGATCTCTCTCTTTGTCCGTCCCTGCTTAAAGGAATTTTTCCTGGTGATAAATTATCTTTAAGATCTTTAGTTCTTCAACCTGTACTTCATGAGACATTTCTATAAACATATCTGTTGTCTAATATTTGGTATTATCAATCCCTTTCCAACAGTTGATACACCGTTATGTCATGGCAGGGAAAGAGATGTATGGAGCGGACTCACGGACAGAGCCTGCTTTATACACAGTGAATTTTAGCTGTATGTTACAGCCGACACCTCACTGCAATGGCTGGGATCTGAAATAATTCTGATCCTGGCTGTTTGACCACTTAGATGCTGCTGTTAATAGCGACGACTGCATCTAAGCAGTTAGAGAGAGGGGTGACCCCCTACGAAAGTCCATCACTGATTGCGGGGTGCCAATGGATGTCTTGTCAGATCTGGGGGCCAAATCCAGGACTGCCATATTTTTGCTCCTATTAAGTCCTGAGGGCTTAATAGGAGCAGGTAAAAAATATAATATACTGCAAAACATAAGTATTGCAGGCAGGATATTGTGCACATGATTGAACGATCCTAGTTCAAGTACCCTAGAGAGAATAATAATAAAAAAAAGTAAAACACTGTTAAATTATTTTTTTCATATTAACAAATTATTTTTATTTCGTTTTTTTAAAAAAACAACCTTTTTCTCCCCAGAAATAATGTAAAAAAATAAATCGACATAATTGGTAACGCCACGTCCGTAAAAGTCAGAACAATTGCAATTTAACATCAATAAACCTGCACAGTAAAAAAACAAAACGCTGCAATTGCTTTTGTTTTTTCGGTTACCTCATCTACCACAAAAAATGGAATAAAAAGTGAGCAAAAAGTCTCATGTAACCCAACATGGTACCAATTAAAATTATAGCTTGCCCCGCAAAGAACAAGCCTTCACACCACTCTATTAAATTTAAAATAAAAAAGTTGTAGGTCTCCGAACATTTTGTTTTTATCACACAGCGAACGCCGCAAAAACCAAACCTTAAAAACAACGGTGGAATCACAGTTTTTTTTCCTATTCCACCCCACAAAGAATTTGTTTATAGTTTCCCAGTACATTATATGGTACAATAAATGGTGCCGTGAAAAACTACAATTCATCTTGCAAAAAACAAGCCCTCATAGGACTATATTGACGGAAAAATAAAAAAGGTTTGGCTTTTGAAAGGTGGGAAGAAAAGACGAAAATGAAAATCCGAAAAACGGCTCCGGCAGCAAGGGGTTAATAATTAATATTTTATAATTATTATTATTTTTTTAATGTTTGGTTGAATAGACCATTTTAACAATCTGTTTTTCTTTTGATTGAAGGTTTGTTACTTGTATGGACCATTGAAATTAATCTGTAGGATCGCTGGACCATGTGGTGTCATAGCTCAAATCACCAGATGCCAAAGACAGGAACATTTCATGTTTTGGTGTCCCTATCCATGCTGGGTCTCAGAAATGCTCAGCAGTATGTGAAATAGCAAACGTAGTGAACTCGATGTCATGAATGAGTGTTACATGGAAGTAAAGAATTTTAAAGATTCAATTCTGATGTTTCAGTCATTTCTAATTGTAGGGAATCTATTACAAAGAAAGTCGTTGCTCTAATCCAGGGGGGACAATTGATCTTTCTAAATAGACCCTCCAAGTGCAGATCAGGGGGTGGTCAAGCAGCAGTGAACAATCACATTATATGATATAAGACTCCTTGAAATCAGGACATTTCTAAGCAATCCCAGGGCATGTCTAGTGATGATTCATGGCACTGCTTATGTTCACAAACATCAGTTGCATCAGCAGCAGTTTTTTTGTCTCTCAAGTGATTACAACTGATGCAAAAAAACTGATGCAAAAATGTATCAGTTGCCAGGGGCGTAGCTAAAGGCTCAAGGGCCCTGGTGCAAAAGTTATTCTACTATAAAATGGTTAATGAGGGTTGTGTGTTTTTTATATCAATAAAATATTTTTTCTATGTCCGTGCATTTTTTTAAACTTTATTACTACCGCTTTAGTAATGGCCGCCGGTTGATTGACAGCGTCCATTACTAAGGCAGGGCTTAATGTTAGCCAATGAAAAGGTTAACACTAAACCTGCATTATAACCCCGGTACCCTCCGCCACCAGGGATACCTGGAAGAGCCGGGTGTGATCCAGTACCAGACCATCTGCAGTGATGGCCGGGCACTGGGGCGGCCGCAGGCTGGTACTATTAGACTAGGAAAGGCCAGAAACAGTGGGCCTTCCCACCCTGGTAATGCTAGCCTGCTGCTGCTGTGTTGTATCTGGCTGGTTATGAAAAATGGGGGAACCCCACATAGTTTTTTCCAATTATTATTATAAAAAAAAAAAAAAAAAAAAAAAAAAAAAAGGACATGGGGTCCCCCCCCATTTTTCATAACTAGCCAGATACAACATAGCAGCAGCCTAGCATTACCAGGATGGGAAGGCCCACTGTTTTTGGGCTTTCCTAGCCTCATAATACAAGCCTGCGGACACCCCAGTACCCAACCATCACTACAGATGGTCGGGTACAGGATCGTACCCGGCTCTTTCCGGCAATACTGGTGGCAGTGTATACCGGGGTAATAATGTGGGTTTTAGCGTTAGCCTCTGCACCGGATAACACTAAGCCCTGCCTTAGTAATGCACGCTGTCAATCAGCCAGTGGCTATTACTAAGGCGGTAGTAATACAGTTTAAAAAAAATACAAATACACTGAAAAATATTTTATTGAAAAAAAGCCCAAAACACACAACCCTCGTTATCCATTTTATTGAGAATAAAAAAATCTGTCATCGAAGTAATCCTCGAAGCCGACGTAGTCCATCGACCAAACCTGTAAAAAATCACAAACACACAAAAAAAACACATTAGTAAAACATATGGTAGGCTTAGATACCGGGCCCATGTGTCATCCTGTCTGTTGAATTCTGTATCTAAGCCTACCGAAAGGTATATCTGAGCATCTTACCATGACCACATAGTAAGCTTAGATATGTGGCCCATGTGTGATCCTGTATGATGGGACCTGTATTTAAGCCTACCATGTGGTTGGCTTAGATACAGGGCCGAGCAGACAGGATCACACCATTTAAGGCTACCACATGGTAGGCTTAAAGGCGTTGTGCAGTCCCAAAAAATTGACCATGCTGCGCCACGCTGTGATTCACAGTGTGAGCAAGTGACAGGAATGAAGGGGAAGCAGCGCTCGTACGAGCGCTGCACCCCCTTCAAAACAGGTGATTGGCGGGGATCCCGGCAGTCGGACTCCGACCCATCAGCTATTGAAGGCCTATCCCGAGGATAGGCCATCAATTTTTGGGGACTGGACAACCCGGACCACAGCAGACAGTAAAAGTATACTTACCTTCCTCTTCAGCTACGGCTGCAGCAGAGGTCCTGACTCCATCCAGCATTGGGATATAGAGCGCATCGCATAGCGTCGTGACCTCATGTGCGGCGCACAGCGTTGTGACATAACGCAAAGAGACATCAGGACCTCTGCTGCGCTCCGGAACAAGGAGGGTAAGTACTGTCAGTTATTATAGTAACAGAGGCCTGTGTAGTTTATGACATAGGCCCCATTAACTATAGTAACATTATATAGGCGGGGGACACGTGCCCCCCACGGATTCGACCGCTGCGACTCCCTATAGTTATGCCACTGTCAGTTGCCATCAGGCTTTTTCACAATTTTTTACTACAAAACCATCAGTTTTCATCGGTTGACGTTAGTTGTCATCAGTTTTTACCATCTGTTTTTAACATCAGTTTTTACCAAAATGGTCCACCAAAAAGTTAGCCTAGGGTCTAAAATGTGCCAACTTTATCACAGTGGTGCAGTTGTGATAGATTGGATACATGATAGATTAGATACATGTTGTGTACTTGTCATTTCGCAAAATGTCTGACATGATCCTGGAATGTCAGGGCTCTCCTTCTGACACACACATTGTAATGTCATGTGTGTCATATTCAGTGCAGCGCCAAGGCCGGTGCCGAGAGGGAGGGCCCAGAAAGCACCTACTGTCCACTCACCCCACCTCAGATCTTTGAAGCAGCCAAGTGAACACGTAAAGGCGCCAAACACTAGGCCTAACTTCAGGGAGGAGCTAGTTTATAGCGCCTTTGCAGCTAACCAATCCCACCCCGCATCTCCTACCAACACTGAGCCGGGATTGCTGTTGTTTCTATTCACACGACAGGGTTAAAAACGGCCATCTTGAGCCATTTTTGACGGCCGTTTTGCATCCGTCCGGGGCTGTGTTTCTGTTTTTGATGGCCGATTATGACCCATTTTGCATCCATTTTCCACTGTCCATTTTAAGAATGGATGAATTTCACTTGTAGATAATGCCACAGTGCCCTCTGTAGATAGTGCCACACTGCCCTCTGTAGATAGTGCCACACACCCCCTGTAGAAAATGTCACAGTTCCCTCCGTAGATAGTGCCACACACCCCCTGTAAATAATGTTACAGTGCCCTCTGTAGATAATGGCACAGTGTCCTCTGTAGATAGTGCCACACACCCGCTGCAGATAGTGCCACACAGCCACCTGTAGATAGCACCACACACACACCTTGTATAAAGCGCTACACAGCCCGCTGTAGATAGTGCCACACACCCTCTGCAGATAGCACTACTCAGCCCCTGTAGCTCACGCCACAACCCAACTGCAGATAACGCCACACAGCCCCTGTAGATAGTGTGCCACCCACACCTCCCTGTAGACAATGCCACCCACGTCCCCTGTACATAGCCCCCCTGTAGCTAGGGCTATATTCCTGTATGTAGCACCAATGGGGTTCCCTCTAGGAGTGGAATTCCAAGGAAGAGTATTGCCGATATATGGACAGGAACATCAGGGGTTCCCTCTAGGAGCGGAATCCCTGGGCAGAGCGTCAGCAACGATCTGGCCGGGGATTCCACTACAGGAGGAGCCCCTGACGTCATTGTCCAAATATGGATAGTGACGTCAGTGGCTTCTCCAGGAGTGGAATCCCGGCTAGAGCATCGGCAAAGCTCAGCCTGGCGATTCCGGTCCAGGAGGACCCCTGACATCACTGTCCATTTATGGATAGTGATGTCAGTGGCTTTCTTAGGAGCGGAATCCCAGCAAGACCGTCGGAACGCTCTGGCCAGGAAATACGATCCAGGAGGACCCCTGACGTCATTGGCAACGCTCAGGCCGGGGATTCCACCACTGGAGGAGCCCCTGACGTCACTGTCCAAATATATAGAAGCCCGGAGATTCCCATGCCGTTTACTGCAGAAAGGATGCAGCAGCATCTGGCATTCATCCGGCGAACAGTACATTTAGATAGGATATGGCGCCGCACCTCCCAGGGTCACAAAAACCAAGGGGGGAGACGTTTTTAGATCTGGCTCTTGCACAAGTCCGGCACCTTACGGCGCCACAACTTATGTCCCATGTGCCAGAACAAATCCCATAGAAAGCTGTGGGATCCATTCTAGCATCAGTTTCCCTCCGGATTTTTTGCTACACGCCAGAGGGAAACTGACAGGGATAACTGATATATGTGAACGGCCCATTGAGAAAAAGGGAGCCACTGCATATGCTCATTCATTCATAAATGTATTCATTCATTCATTCATTCATTCATTCATTCATGCTATTTCTCTATCATCTATCATCTATCTATCTATCTATCTATCTATCTATCTATCTATCTATCTATCTATCTATCTATCTATCTATCTATCTATCTATCTATCTATCTATCTATCTATCTATCTATCTATCTATCTATCTATCTATCTATCTACGTTTCAGCTCCATCCACTGGAGCCTTTCTCAAGCAAATGACTAATGTGAGTTTACACAATATAACAGAGTCTCAATCACAAGTGCTGTTTAACATTAATCAGTGAAAATGCAAAAGTTTGTACATAATAGACAGTATACAATGCAATGCATATATGTGGTTATTAATACAAAGGCTAGATACATACACGGAAGGTTGTATTTATACATACAGAGAAGTAAAATCTAAAAGTTATCACAACAAGGTGATTAGTACAAAGGTGCAGTGAATTAAAATCTATCTCTCACCTCTTAGAGTACCGTGGGTGTTTGCCGAAAGCGGCGTCCGGGCAGCGCAACTGCGCATGTCCGGAAGTGAAATCCAACTGAGGGTAACAGGATACAAACGCTGCATGCGCCATAAGGGAATGAGGACACAGAAGCCATTTTGGACTATGGAAGGCATGCCTAAGATGCTCGTATGCGCATGCGTGAGATTGTAGCGCTCGATCATCCTGATACTAATATCTAAGTGGATTTAAAGATATAATATAATATGGAATATTATTTGTTAAAGTAAAGGAGACGACATGGAAGGATGTATCCATATTTCTATGCACTAATGGTACGAGTATATCACTCGTAATAGTCAGGTAGCCATGTGACCTCATGCACTTGAGAGAACTTGGGAGAGGAGAAAAGATACAATGGCCATCAAGGATGGTCACGATCCAAGCCCCAAAATACGGAGTACCGGCGACCAGAGCGTGCGTTAGCTTGCTCATCGGCTAGTGGGACATCCATATAGCTTCCTATGGGAAGTGTGGTGGGGACCACACAATTGTGTATAGCAAGGGGACAAGGGTGGCATATGACGTTTCAAAGTTGTGACATGTGATGGACATCAAATGCAGGTTCCTATCAGGAGACCAATTATAGGAGCGGTATACATAAGTCAAATATATCGAACTACCCAGAAGTAGATATAAAGAAATAAGAAAAAAACATGTAAAACACCGATAGGGTAACATAGAGGTGATGGATACGAAATGTGGATCATCTGCAAAAATAAATAAAGAGAATAGTGTCATAAAAATCATAAAACTGAGGGCGACCTCAAGTGTGGAGCCCATGGGGACCCCAGGGGAAGTAGAGAGCCTTGACCAATCCACCTAAGGCAAAATCTACATTTAAACCATTTGGTTTAAGGGAGTTGAGTCTGTTTATCCATTGGAGCTCACAAATTTTAAGCAGTTTAGACCTATTACCCCCTCTTCTAATGGGAGGGATATGGTCAAGTAGCCAGAACCTAAGTTGATTCTCATTGTGTCCCATGTCAGAAAAATGTTTGGACACGGGTAAATCTAGCTTCATTTTCCTGATAGTGTACCTGTGTTGGTTAAGTCTGGTCTTAAGGTCAAGTGTAGTTTCACGGACATAGAGTAGATTACAGGGACACTGGAGAACATAAATAACAAAATCGCTGTCACAGGTGAGAAAATGTCGAATGTCATAACTCTTATTGGTGGTAGGATGTACAAGGGTCGGGCCCTTATTGATGAGGCTACAATTGACACATTTCAGGCAGGGAAAACATCCTAGTTTGGGCTGTTTGAGAAATGTTTGTCTACTCACTCTCTGGGTGCCCAGATCAGCCTTTACAAGTTTATCCCTCAGATTTGCAGGCCTTCAATATGAGAATAGTGGAGGATTAGTGAATTCAGGTATATGTTGGAGACAATTACCTAGCATCTGCCAGTGGCGGTGAATGACAAGAGCTATTTGTCCGCTCTCATCTGAATATGTGGAGATGAACTGTATATGTTCCTGTCTGTTCTTGGGTGTCTGTTGTGTAAGAAATGTGTCTCTCTCTACATGATGGATTTTCTGGCGATGTTCTTTAAGTAAACGTCGTGAATAACCACATGTTTTAAATTTGTTGATCATGGTGTCAATGGATCATTGAGATTTCTCAGTGTCACTCACAATTCTTTTAACTCGCATGAGTTGACTAATAAATAAACTCCTTACCATTTTTCTATGGTGGTTGCTGTGAAATTCAAGTACATTATTGCAATCAGTGGGCTTAGTGTATAATTCGGTAACGAAGTTCTGCCCTTCAAGTGTGACCAGTATATCTAAAAATTGTATTTTAGTGTCAGAATGTACCATGGTGAATTTGACAGTCTCATCAATCTCGTTAATGTATGTGTGGAATTCCTACAGTTCTGTCAGGTTACCTGTCCAAAGTAAAAAGACCTCGTAAATATAGCGCCACCATCTAAGGACATGTAAGAAATGTGAAGATGTATAAATCATTGTTTCCTCGATGAAACGCATGTACATGTTGGCGTAAGTTGGTACCATATTGTACCCCATTGCGGTCCCCTGTATTTGGTAGAAAAAATAGTCACAGAAAAGAAAATAATTACGTCTTAAGATGACATTTAGTAATTGTAGAAAAAATTTACGACATTCAGAGGTGTAATCAGAAGTCTCAAGGAAATTCTCAACTACTGAGACGCCCTTGGTGTGGTCAATGACTGTGTATAGACTAGTAACATCAAATGATACTAGTGTGATGCAAGTGTCTGATGGTAGGGTGACATTACGTAATTTACAAAGGAAGTCGGACGTATCTCTAATGCATGACTCTGCTTCAAGTGTATACATTCTTAGTACTTTATCAAGAAAGATCACAATGTGACAAAAGATGGAATCCGAACCAGAAACAATTGGTCTGCCCGGTGGATCAGTGAGTGATTTATGGATCTTGGGGAGTACATAAATAAAGGGGGTTCTTGGCTGGTCAATCACTAAATATTAAGCTAGGTCATCATCAATAATACCTCCTGAGAGTGCCTCCTCAATAATATTTTTGATTTCACGGGAGATTTAATTAATCTGTTTGTAGGTATCGTGGTCACTGAGTTGTCTATTAATTTCTTTGAGATACATGGAGGTATCCATGACTATCACTGCCTCACCCTTGTCAGCGGGCTTAATGGTAATATTCTTGTCATGGGAAAGTTCGTCTAGGGCTGTCAATTCACTCTTTGTAAGGTTAGGATGTGAAAATCCAAAATCACCTGGTGTAGATTTAAGTACTCCCAGGTCATGTTTGACAGCCGAAATAAAGGCGTCAATAACTGGCATATTGGTAGGGGGCATAAATGAGCTACTTTTAGAAAGACCATATTTTTTTAGGTTTAATTCAGTTATGGATTGTGTCTTACTTGTAGGTTGTCCAGAAAACCACCACTTCAATTTGATAGACCTGAAAAAATTAAACATATCAACTTTAAACCAATCAACATGCGATGAGGGACAGAATCTTGAAGTTGCTGCTCATTTTTTCAATTTGTATGTACTTGGAGCTTGATCCGTTTCTTAGAGCTTGCACCCACACGCTGCCAGTGCTGCCTGACTCTGTATATACACCTATCTATCTATCTATCTATCTATCTATCTATCTATCTATCTATCTATCTATCTATCTATCTATCTATCTATCTATCTATCTATTTTCAAAAGATTGGTCTGAAATTATTATTAATCTAGCTTTGGTCAAAAATATTACTGAAATGATGGTCAGACATATCCTGGGGCAGAAAGTGGTGGAAAGCTGGGGCAGCAACCAGGGCCGTACCGTTCATGAGGCGAGATGAGCTTCTCACCTCAGGTGGCAGCCTGCTGCCTCTCTGAGGGGGGCAGCGGCGACACTGAAACCAGTCGCCGCCACCCCCTCCTGCACTATAACTGTACCTGCGTCTATAGGACACAGATACAATTACATACATAAGCGCCAAATGGCTGACCAGTCAGCACCTTTGAACAATGCAAGCGTCGCGATGACGTCATCGCGCTGCTTGTGCCGTTCAGCCCCAGCAGACTTGCTCAGAAGAGAGCAGGCGTGCGTTGCCACACAACGGCACAACAACGAGATCCGGTGAGTATATAAAGTTTTGTTTTTCTCTTAAAATTATCTACAGGGGGGCTCTTTCTACAGGGGGCACTATCTACAGGGGGGCTATATGTGGGGCACTATCTACAGGGGGCTGTATGTGTGGCACCATCTACAGGGGCTACTATTTACAGGGGATCTATGGGACCACCATCTACATGGGGATCTATGTAGGGCACTATCTACAGAAGGGCACTATCTACAGGGGGCCCTATTGGGGGGCACTATCTACAGGGGCTCTATGAGGGTCACTATCTACAGGGAGTGCTGTTTGTTTGTGTGGGACACAGTGTATGGTGCTATTATAATCAGGGACACAGTGTATGGTGCTATTATAATCAGGGGCACAGTGTATGGCGCTATTATAATTAGAGGTGCAGTGTATGTCGCTACTATATTTAGGGGTGTAGTGTGTGGCACCACGAGAATTTTATCTTCATTTATAGGTGCAGAAATGTTTGAAAATTGAGAAACTGACGACAACAGAGCGGCAAACTGCAGAAGTGGGCTGTGGCCAGGAGAAGTCATCATACAGGTCTGGACCGGATGGAGAAGAAAACATAAAAAGAACAATTAATCAGTACTGTAGTCACTGTATGATCTGCAGTGAGATGATGAGTGGTATGATTTTATTTTTTGGGGGGAAACAGCAACTGCCAGCATATCCTTACTATTGTTCGGGTCATGCTAGGAGCTGTAGTTTTACGCCGTACAAACCTATTCGGCAGGGGTGGCACTAAATTGAGCTGTATTTGTGCTGGTGTTGTATTTATGTACTGAGCTTGGTTCTGGTATTGTATTATTGTACTGAGATTGGTTCTGGTGTTGTATTTATGTACTGAGTGTAGCGCCCATAGCCGCAGACCGTCGAGATTACTCACGCCCCGATGGCCTCAGCCATGGACCAGTGAGCACTGGGCCGCATCTCCTCCCCAGGATACGCCAGCACTCACTTATGCTCTGTTCGACTGTGTCCCGTAGGTTACACGCGCACACCCATGCCCGGCCTTAAAGCGCCAGTGCGCGCACATGAAAATTATTACCAATTAACCCATGACCACGCTAGACTATATGAAGGGCCTTGCCCCTTCACTCATAGCCTGAGTGTTGTTGTATATACCTGTGTTAGTCTTGCAAATGGGTCCTTAGTTTTATGCTGTTCCCAGTGTTCACGTACCTGCTACCTGTATCCTGTTTCCCGTGCTACCGTTGTTCCTGTGCCTTAGAAGTTGGAGTCATGTTGTGCCTCTGGTCATGCCTGCTGTGTTACACCATGCTTTATATCATCTGCCGTCTGAAGTAGCATCTGTGCTTAACCACTGCGACTTTCTGAACTATTCAGGTACTGTAACGGCAGGGGGTAGGGAGACGGACAAGTGAGCCCTAATCTACCCGCCACTCTGTCCCTGCCTACTTGCAACGACCCGCCCTAGGCGACGGGGTACAACTGGGCGGCGGTCCCTGCGCTCAGTAAGTGCACGACAAACACGACAAACATACAAGGAACACAAGCAAGGAAAAAGGGGCCGTTGCCCACGGCAACACCGTGAGCAACCAGAGTGGTGAACGAGCCGAGTCAAGCCAGGAGTGTGCGAGGTACAAAACGAAAAGCAGAAGAGTAGTCGGTAAGCCAGGGTCGGTATGGAGCAGGATCAAAAAATAGCAGGAGCTGTAGCTGGGCCAGGAACCACAAGGAAGGAAACCAAAGCAATAACAAGCACCGAGGGACAGGAAGTGCAGGCTTAAATAGACCGAGGGCGGGAGCTAGCTGAGTCTGGCCAGGTTACGATAGGCTCTCCCACTCCTAAGCCTGCCAGCCTGAATGGTGGAAGCAGGAGTCAGTCTCAGGGATGTATTCTCAGGTGCTGACTGATTAGTTCTGGGAGTTAACCCCGCAGTGCCTGGCAGATCCTTTACAGTACCCCCCCCTTTTATGAGGGGCCACCGGACCCTTTCTAAGTGGACCTGGCTTACTGGGGAAACGCAGGTGGAACCTCCTGACCAATACCCCAGCGTGAACATCCCGGGCGGGTACCCAAGTCCTCTCCTCGGGCCCGTATCCTCTCCAATGGACCAGGTACTGGAGGGAGCCTTGGACCATCTTGCTGTCCACAATCCTGGCCACCTCGAATTCCACCCCCTCCGGGGTGAGGATGGGAACAGGAGGTCTCCTCGAGGGAGCCAAGGACGGGGAGCAGCGTTTGAGGAGGGAGGCATGAAACACGTCGTGTATCCGAAAAGACGGGGGTAACTCCAGCCGGAAGGAGACAGGATTGAGGACCTCAATGACCTTATACGGCCCAATAAACCGGGGAGCAAACTTCTTGGACGGAACCTTGAGACGCAAGTTCCTAGACGACAACCACACCAGATCCCCGACCATAAACAGGGGGTTAGCAGAACGTTTTTTATCAGCCTGAGTTTTTTGTACGCTCTGGGACACCTCTAGGTTTTTCTGAACCTGGGCCCAGACTGTGCACAGTTCCCGATGAACGACCTCTACCTCAGGATTGTTGGAACTACCAGGTGAAACGGAGGAGAACCGTGGATTAAACCCAAAATTACAAAAAAAAGGAGAGACCCCAGACGAGTTACTGACCCGGTTATTAAGGGAAAATTCGGCGAGGGGAATGAAAGAGACCCAATCAAATTGACAGTCAGAGACAAAACACCTTAAGTATTGTTCTAGGGACTGATTAGTCCTCTCCGTTTGGCCATTGGTTTCAGGATGGAAGGCAGAGGAGAAGGACAGATCAATCCCCAACTTCATACAGAAGGCTCTCCAAAACAATGAAACAAATTGTACCCCTCTGTCCGAAACAATATTGACAGGGACCCCATGGAGACGCAGGATGTGTTTGACAAACAAGGTAGCCAACGTTTTGGCGTTGGGTAGTTTCTTGAGGGGCACAAAGTGGCACATCTTACTGAAGCGGTCCACCACCACCCACACCACCGACTTGCCTTGGGATGGAGGCAAATCGGTGATAAAATCCATGGAGATATGTGTCCAAGGTCTCTGGGGAATGGGCAACGAACGCAGTAAGCCCGCTGGTCGGGACCTGGGAGTCTTGGACCTAGCACAAACCTCACAAGCGGCGACGTAGGCCTTAACGTCTTTAGGCAACCCAGGCCACCAATAATTTCTGGTAATGAGGTGTTTGGTACCCAGGATGCCTGGATGGCCAGATAGTGCGGAGTCATGATTTTCCCTAAGTACCCTTAGCCGGAATTGTAGGGGAACAAACAGCTTGTTCTCAGGAAGGTTCCCGGGAGCTGCACCTTGATCAGCAGCAATTTCAGAGACTAAATCAGAATCGATCGAGGAAATGATTATACCTGGAGGCAAAATACAAGCAGGATCTTCCTCCGAAGGAGGGCTGGCCATGAAGCTACGCGACAGTGCATCAGCCTTAATATTTTTAGACCCAGCCCTATAGGTAACCAAAAAATTGAATCTGGTAAAAAATAACGCCCATCGAGCTTGTCTCGGGTTTAGCCTCCGGGCAGATTCTAGGAACACCAGATTCTTGTGGTCGGTAAGGACCGTTACCTGGTGCCTAGCCCCCTCCAGGAAGTGGCGCCACTCTTCAAATGCCCATTTAATGGCTAAGAGTTCGCGGTTGCCAATATCATAGTTACTTTCAGTTGGCGAAAACTTCCTGGAGAAGTAGGCACAGGGGCGGAGATGGGTGAGGGACCTGGTACCCTGGGACAAGACAGCCCCCACTCCCACCTCAGATGCGTCAACTTCCACGATAAATGGCTCCATTTGGTTGGGCTGAACCAGCACCGGGGCCGAGACAAAGCACTTCTTAAGGACCTCAAAAGCCTGGACAGCCTCAGGAGGCCAGTGGAGGAGATCAGCACCTTTGCGAGTGAGGTCCGTAAGGGGCTTAGCGATGACCGAGAAGTTAGCAATAAATCTCCTGTAATAATTAGCAAATCCCAAAAAACACTGTAACGCCTTCAGGGAGGCAGGTTGGACCCATTCCGCCACAGCCTGAACCTTGGCGGGGTCCATGCGGAATTCATGAGGAGTGAGGATTTGACCCAAAAATGGAATCTCCTGTACCCCAAACACACATTTTTCGGTTTTGGCAAACAGTTTATTTTCCCGAAGGACCTGGAGCACCTTCCTGACATGCTCCACGTGGGAGGACCAGTCCTTGGAAAACACCAGTATGTCATCAAGGTACACTACCAGAAAAATCCCCAGGTAATTTCTCAAAATCTCATTTATGAAATTCTGGAAGACCGCAGGGGCATTACACAACCCAAAGGGCATGACGAGGTATTCGAAATGGCCTTCGGGCGTGTTAAACGCAGTCTTCCACTCATCCCCCTCTTTGATGCGAATAAGGTTATACGCCCCCCGTAGATCCAATTTAGAAAACCATTGGGCCCCCTGAACCTGATTAAAGAGATCAGGAATCAAAGGAAGGGGATACTGGTTCCTTACCGTGACCTTATTCAGGCTACGGTAGTCAATGCATGGCCTAAGACCACCATCCTTCTTCCCCACGAAGAAGAAGCCAGCACCTACCGGAGAAGAAGAGGGATGAATGTAACCCTTGGCCAGGGATTCCTGGATATACACTCTCATAGCTTCACGTTCGGGACAAGAAAGATTAAATATCCTACCCTTAGGAAGCTTAGCTCCTGGTACCAATTCGATAGCGCAATCGTATTCTCTATGAGGAGGTAACACTTCGGAGGCCTCCCTAGAGAAAACATCAGCGAAGTCCTGAACAAACTTGGGTAGCGTATTCGCCTCCTTAGGGGGAGAAATAGAATTAACAGAAAAACATGACGTACAACATTCATTACCCCATTTGGTTAGCTCCCCAGTATTCCAGTCAAACGTAGGATTATGCAACTGCAACCAGGGAAGACCTAGCACCAAATCGTACGATAATCCCTGCATCAACAGTACAGAGCATTGCTCCAAATGCATGGAGCCAACAAGGAGTTCAAAAACAGGGGTATGCTGTGTAAAATAACCATTAGCAAGAGGAGTGGCGTCGATACCCACTACCGGGACAGGTTTAGGCAAATCAATAAGAGGCATAGCAAGGGACATAGCAAATTCCACAGACATGATATTAGTAGAGGACCCTGAATCCACGAAAGCACTGCCGGTAGCAGACCTACCACCAAAAGAGACCTGAAAGGGAAGCAAGATCTTAGTACGTTTCATATTTACGGGAAATACCTGTGCGCCCAAGTGACCTCCCCGATGATCACTTAGACGCGGAAGTTCTCTGGCTGCAACCTTACGCTTAGGACAGTTGTTCACTTGATGCTTGTCGTCCCCACAGTAGAAGCAGAGACCATTCTTCCTGCGGAATTCTCTACGTTGTTGGGGGGACACGGAGGCCCCGAGTTGCATAGGTATCTCTGAATCTTTCGGGGAGGAACGAAGCAACGGAGCTTCGGGAGGCATCATGGGGGAGTCGGAGGAGAAAACACATAAACGTTCACGTTGTCGTTCCCTGAGACGTCGGTCAAGTCGTATCGCTAAAGCCATAACCTGGTCTAGGGAGTCACAAGAGGGATAGCTAACTAGCAGGTCTTTCAGGGCATTCGACAGACCCAACCTAAACTGGCACCTTAAGGCAGGGTCATTCCACCGAGAAGCTACGCACCACTTCCGAAAGTCAGAGCAATACTCCTCAACAGGTCTCTTACCCTGACTTAAGGTCACCAGCTGACTCTCGGCAAAGGCAGTCCTGTCAGTCTCGTCATAAATAAGTCCGAGAGCAGAAAAGAAACAATCAACGGAGGAAAGTTCAGGGGCGTCAGGAGCCAAGGAGAAGGCCCACTCTTGGGGCCCTTCCTGGAGCCGGGACATAATTATACCCACCCGCTGGCTCTCAGAACCTGAGGAATGAGGCTTTAAACGAAAGTAAAGCCTACAACTCTCCCGAAAGGAGAGAAAAGTCCTCCGGTCCCCTGAGAACCGGTCGGCAACTTGAGGTGGGGTTCAAGAGGTGTGGTGCGGGGAACTACCAGGGTAGCATCAGGCTGGTTGACCCTCTGAGCCAGGGCCTGGACCTGTAGGGAGAGACCCTGCATTTGCTGAGCCAGGGTCTCACGGGGATCCATAGTGGTGTCAGGGACCAGGGGTAGACTAGGTATGGGCTTGTTATTATGTAACGGCAGGGGGTAGGGAGACGGACAAGTGAGCCCTAATCTACCCGCCACTCTGTCCCTGCCTACTTGCAACGACCCGCCCTAGGCGACGGGGTACAACTGGGCGGCGGTCCCTGCGCTCAGTAAGTGCACGACAAACACGACAAACATACAAGGAACACAAGCAAGGAAAAAGGGGCCGTTGCCCACGGCAACACCGTGAGCAACCAGAGTGGTGAACGAGCCGAGTCAAGCCAGGAGTGTGCGAGGTACAAAACGAAAAGCAGAAGAGTAGTCGGTAAGCCAGGGTCGGTATGGAGCAGGATCAAAAAATAGCAGGAGCTGTAGCTGGGCCAGGAACCACAAGGAAGGAAACCAAAGCAATAACAAGCACCGAGGGACAGGAAGTGCAGGCTTAAATAGACCGAGGGCGGGAGCTAGCTGAGTCTGGCCAGGTTACGATAGGCTCTCCCACTCCTAAGCCTGCCAGCCTGAATGGTGGAAGCAGGAGTCAGTCTCAGGGATGTATTCTCAGGTGCTGACTGATTAGTTCTGGGAGTTAACCCCGCAGTGCCTGGCAGATCCTTTACAGGTACCCTTGTGCTGGACTTTGTATTAGGTACTCTGCTGTTTGGCCAGCTGCCTCCCCGCTACAGTGGTGCAGCCTAGTGGGTCCACATACCTACAGATCATGACACTGAGCTTTGTTCTGGTGTTGTATATATGTACTGAGCTTTGTTCTGGTGCTGTATATATGTACTGAGCTTTGTTCTGGTGCTGTATATATGTATTGTGCTTGGTTCTGGTACTGTATATATGTATGAATTTGGTTCTGGAGCTGTGATTATAATAGGATATATTTATAATAAAAAAAATTGCAGGACAGATGGAGTTGTTTTTAAGTCATTGTATATTTAATGGGAACCAGTCAGGTAGTTTTAACCCTTGAACCCCCACCATGTGGTAATACATGACCTGACAATATTTCCAAACATTCCATCGTATGTTTTTTTCAGATGCAGCAAAATCTATAAAAACAACTTTTAAAACGGCGCACACGCTATGCTAATTACTTATTAAAGCGTCATGGGGCAGTGCCGTTATCCTGAAAAGTCACATAGTCCTGCCTCCAAACCTCCCTTTCCATGCTTGATTGACATCCTCCCGGCTGCTATACATCACTACCAGTATCCTCCAACTTTCTCAGATGCGTCATTGCCTTGGGCAATGCACATGGGGACGTACCGCGCAACGAGGTATACTCTGCCCGACTTCATCGTTGCACCGTGCATGCCAGGGGAGTACAAGGCAACGGCGTATGCCCAAGAGTTGGAGGAGGCTGCTAAAGATGTAGAACAGCCAGGGGGATGTCAATAAAAATCTTGGGCGCGCCATTTAAATTTTTGCCTCAGGCAGTAGAAAAGCTAGAATCGGCCCTGACAGCAACCAATATTTACAGCAAAGCTCGCTGTAAGGCCTTATGCATAAAACAGTAGTGGTTTTGTGTGCCTTAAAAGCACAGATCCGTTGCGGTCCATTTGTCCATAAAAAAAACAACATTTTTTGTGCATCCGTGTGACATCAGGATTCACCGATCTGCAGCAAAATATAATTGATTTTACCAGTTTGTGAAGGCGCTAATCCGGACCATAAAATTACTTGTGTTTTTGCTGTCCGAATTTGCGACCCCAGCACAGATCTGTGAAAACCCCGGTCATGTGCATAGGGCAATAGAAATGAATTGGTCCACAATTTATCTGCAAAAACTGCGGACACAAAAACACAGTCGCGTGCATGAGGCCTAAGTGCATGTTCCCGCACACAGGATATGCTGCACATTTTCTGCAACAGAAAATCTGCTGCAGAATCTAAAAAAAACATGTTTTTTCTGCAGCGGTTTTACCTGTGGATATGTGTCAAGCATTGATTATAGCAAAGTATATGTGCACCTGCGGATTTCCAGTGTTTTTTACTGTGTTTACGCTGCGTAAACGCTGTACAAAACTCAACTTGCATATTTTAGTGCGGAATTTATGCTCCCGAACCTGCTGTAAAATGTACATTCTGTGGAATTGAAAGTTGCGCCGCAGAACACTTTCTGCACACCTTCTATGTGATTTGCTAAATCTCATTCACTTTGCTACTACTGTAACTGCTGCAAAATTTCCGCACAGAATTCCTTTGCGTAAAAGTTCTGCAGCGTTTACGCTATATGGGAACCCAGCCAAAAGACCACTACAAAAGGCATTATGCAGCAAATGGTAAAGTAAATGTAGAGGGGATATGGTTGAGAATGCCTTTTTTTTTTGCCCTGACCTTGATGTGCAACACTCTCTCTCATGCTAAACTGTCTACCAATTGGGAGAATTTTTAAAATTTTTGACAATCTTGCACCTTGGCAGTCACACATATGCTGATCTTTTTAGATTTTTATTGTATGTAAAAGTATTTTTTGTTACAATGCATAAATAATTGATTTTGATATTAAAATGTTTGACAATATGAAATAATGTATGTGCATGCAAAACAAAAACCTTATGCTATAAGTTGGGTTTCTGTGTATTGTATTACCAAAATATGATTAGCTGTCAGTGTGTGGTAATTGTGAATGCTGGGATAAATTCTCTATACTTCTAGCATTTCACTGGACTATCAGGTGACAATTGCAGACTTAACCAATTGCCACTTTACAGTACAGCAGCACAGCAATTAAGATCTCACCTTTCATTGTTAAATATTGGATTTAAATAGATCCAATCTCATTGTGTTTGCAACAGATACCACAGTGTGGAGAAAATACTTCAGCTACCTGACAGCAGTATATTATATGACTCTAGGAGGAAATTCCTGTAAAAAGAGCTGTGGACTGGTAATGTCAAACTCCTTAATATTGGTGGTGGATCTGGTTATTTTCAATGTTCAATTGAGTGGAAGAGTATGTTACATGGTCAAGACTGCAATAAAATACAAGGGGACTTAAACATAATTTTAAGCCGGATTAAAGGACAACTGTCAATGTCTATGCCTTTACAAATGATGTGCTAAGCTTGAGTTTCCAAGAAATTACTATGATGGGGCCTTCTACAAAGCTGAGAAGATCACTTTTCTGTGGTCGTAGAGTGCTTTTCTTAGCCATGTGGAAGGTCCCACATCAAGACTTTAAAAGACTGTTCAAGACTGATGCCGTGTTCTGGTTATGTTATTGTGACCCAATCCGTACTTTTCATCTTGGTATAAAAGGCAAATAAATATGTAATAACCCTTAAATATCTACCCTTAAGTCCCATTAAGTTAACACTATTGAAAACTAAAGGATACATAACATGATTGTACAATGTTGAATGGATTGCTCTACACAGCAATATTATTGGAGCAGGAGATATAATTTTAAAATAATTTGTATAGGCAGCACAAAATAGTAATAAAAGTATTAACATATATCCGTTAAATTCTATGTATGCAACTTAGCAAACATCTCCATATTTTAGAACTCATGCACACAACTACATTACATCTCCATACAACCACCGAATTGTATGGCATTTGTACAGTACCCATAGATTGCTCTACTGTATGCCTTTTACTATCATATGTGTGTAGCGCCAGCGGCCGCTGGTCTCAATCAACACAGATGCCGCCGGCCTCATTGTTCTCTGCGCCACTACCTCCCTGTTCTGGGACGCCGGTGCACTCTGCTCTCTCTGCGCTCACCCCCATTGTAGAAGGGCCAGCGCACGCACTGAGATTATTGACCCAAACCTATTCCAGCACACCCTGGACTTTAAAAGGGATTCTGCCCACTTCCTCATTGTCTGAGCAATGTTATGTCTTACACAGTGTTTGCAAAGGTTCCCTAGCTGTATCCTGTATCCTGTGTCTCGTATCCTATATCCAGTATCCGTGTCCGGTGTCCTTGCAAAGTCCAGTGTCTTAGACGACTGCACTATCTGGGAACATGAGGGTCCGGAATCTTCCAACCTACCATTATTTTTGAAGACTTTTCGTACAGTGTTTGAAGAACTGGCCGAACGTCTTCCGCAGCCGCTTCGCTTCTGGCTCTCCGTCAAGTGCAATAGACGGTAGGAGAGTATGCCATCCAGTTCCATTCTTTGGCAGCCTGGAATAATAAGGCCTTGGTGGTAACCTTTTGGCAAGGGTTAGCTCCTGAAGTAAAAGATGAGCTGGCGGTCTGTGATCTCCCATTTACCTTGGATGCCCCAATTCTTCTGGCTACATGGATCAACATGAGGTTCCAAGAACGCACCCAAGAAGTTTGTTGCGAAAAAAGGTCCTACAGACTGGCGCCCAAGTTCCAGAGACCACTTTCACATCTTTCGGTTGTTCTCCCTGGACAGCCTATGCAGGTGGACAGATTTAGACTGTCCGACCAGGAGTGGAAGCACAGACGTTTAGCAGGACTATGTTTGCACTGTGGCCATAAGGGTAATTTTGTGCGTCAATGTCCCCAGAAGCTGGGAAACTCCAGCACCTAGGATTGATAGGAGAGACTACCCTAGGTGGACCGACTCCTGATGCAAAATTCTCTCCCAAATTATCGATTTCTGTGACAATCTCCTCTGGTGAAGAATCGCACTCTATTTCCGCTTATCTGGATTCTGAAGCCAAAAGCTATTGATCCTATACTGCTGGGACAACCATGGCTTCGCCAACACACTCCTGTCCTCAACTGGAATCCTGGAGGGGTTCTCCAGTGGAGATCCCCATGTCTTCATTGCTGCCTGCCACAGGTTCATCCTGTTCTGTCCCCGATACCTCAGTCAGTCTTTGGTATGCCACCACAGTATGCCTGTTTTGCAGATGTCTTCAGCAAGAAGGAGGCTGAGGTCCTTCCTCCCCATAGTCCTTATAATTGTCCAATCAAATTGCTCCCTGAAGCTTCACCTCCTTGTGGATTGGTTTATCCTCTCTCCTTGCCTGAAACCCAAGCTGTGTCGGCATATATTAAGGGGAACTTCGAGAGGGGGTTTATCAGGAAGTCTACTTCTCCAGCCGGAGCCGGTTTCTTCTTAGAAAAGAAAGATGGATCTCCCCAGCCATGTATCGATTACCGTGGTTTAAACCAAATCACTGTCAAGAACAAATACCCCTTGTCGCTAATCTCTGAAGTTTTCGACAGAATTTATGGGGTCAAGATTTTCACAAAGCTGGATAAACGCAGTGCTTATAACTTGATCCGTATCCGCAAGGGTGACAAATGGAAAACCGCATTCAACACCCGAGACCATCACTATGAATATAACACTCCCTTCCCTTTTCCCATCCCTTGGTTGAACTTGATGGACATGTATCTTTTTTCAACCGTACTAACTATGCAACTATGTCATATCTCGTGATGCTCTTTGGATTGCTCCAGCT
Source organism: Rhinoderma darwinii (assembly GCF_050947455.1). Classification (NCBI taxonomy): domain Eukaryota; kingdom Metazoa; phylum Chordata; class Amphibia; order Anura; family Rhinodermatidae; genus Rhinoderma; species Rhinoderma darwinii. The sequence continues at coordinate 92,503,984 of NC_134694.1, forward strand.
GTGTTCCAGGAATTTGTGTTCCAGGAATTTGTAAAATACATCTTCTGGGATCTACTGTGGATGTCTGTGAGGTGGTATATATGGATGACATCTTGATTTATTCGCCAGATCTGACGACGCACCGAAAACATGTTTGCCAAGTCCTGTCGCCGTTAAGGGTGAATTGCCTCTACGCTAAACTTGAAAAGTGCTATTCGAATAGAAATTCTTGCCCTTTCTGGGCTATATAGTTTCAGATCGTGGACTCCAGATGGATCCGGAGAAGGTGAAGTCCTTCTTAGAGTGGCCACGTCCTCAAGGTCTCCGTGACATTCAGAGATTTCTTGGTTTTTGCAAATTTCTACCGCCAGTTCATCCCAAACTTCTCTTGACTTACCGCTCCTATCTCAGCTCTTACCAAGAAGGTAGTAAATTCTAAGGTCTGGACCCTTTGAGGCAGAGTTGACATTCACCGGCCTCAAGAGAGCCTTCACTTCAACTTCTGTTGTTCACTATCCTGATGTGTCTCAGCAATTCTCGTTGGAGGTTGACGCTTCTTTCAATGGTGTTGGAGATTTTCTCTTTCAAAGAAGCTCCAAGGGTAAGGTGGTATCCTGTGGCTTCTTCTCAAAACTCTTCTCTCCTGCAGAATGAAACGACTCCATTGGGGACCGTGAGGGGGTCCGTCAAATTATCCTTAGAAGAGTGGAGGCATTTGCTAGAGGGGGCTGCTCATCCTATTATCATCTATACCGATCGCAAGAACCTCACTTAATTACAGTCTGCACAATGACTGAACCCCCGACAAGCCGGATGGTCGCTGTTCTTTGCCAGATTCCAGTTCCTAATTCCATCCTGCTGATAAAAATATAAAGGCCGATGCACTTTCTCGGTCGTTTGAGATGGATGACTCGGAAGAGGACCCTCAACATATCATTGACTCTTCTAAGATTATTTCTGTTAACTTTCTGCAGATTAAAGACATTCCTCCTGGAATAACTTTTGTTCGTCCTATTGACAGGAAGATAATTCTCATCCGGTGTCATAATTCCAAGTTGGCAGGGCACTCTGGTATCCGTAAGACTCGGGACTTAATTTATCGTCACTAAGGTGGCCTAGACTGCCCAAAGATGTTGTGGACTATGTCTCTTCATGTACCAACTGTGTCCAAAAGAAACCTACCCATTCCAAGCCTGCGGGCCTACACCAAACTCTTCCTGTTCCTGATGGTCCCCGGCAACATATTGCCATGGATTTTGTTACGGATCTTCCTCCTTCTGCTGGTTGTACCACTGTCTGAGTCGTGGTGGATCGTTTTACTAAGATGTCACATTTTGTTCCTCTGTCTGGCGTTCCCTCAGCTCCTAGCCTGGCAAATTTTTTAAACATATTTTTTGTCTGCATTGACTGCCCCTCCATATCGTATCTGATCGGGGTGTACAATTCACGTCTAAGTTTTGCAACAAATCAACGCTGTGTCTTACAAGCTACGGTGTTGTGTCCGCAGTGAATGACTGCCGGCACGCTATACTTACCGGCAGCCGTGACCGTGGGATACTGAAGACTTGTCTGCGTCTCCCTCCCAGGAGACGCCAACACACGCGGCTGCACTCTCCTGCCTCTAGGGTGAACGCGCTTGTCCCCAGCTTTAAAGGGCCAGCCCACTAACTAAGTGTTCCCTAACCTGTCCCTTTATTACTATATTAAGGGCTCTGCCCTTCCTCCTTGCCTGAGCATTGTTGTCGTATTCCCATGTTAGTCTAAGCAAATGTTGTTATCCTGCTTCCAGTGTTCCCGTATCCTACTTCCTGTATCCTGTATCCCGTAACTGTGCTTGTTCCTGAGTTGTATCTAGTTTCGAAGTCGTGTTGTCATCTGCCACGTTCCGTGTCATCTACCACGTCCAGTCTCGTCTGCCATGTCCAGTGTCATGTGCTACGTCTAGTGTCATCTACCATGCCAAGCATCATCTGTGCCAATTGTCTACTACACCACGTGCCTGCTTCTCCGAGTATCTGCCAGATCATCTTCCCAAGTACTCTACCCTAGTGACTGTTTATGACCGTTGTTTGGCCAGCTTCTACTCCGCTACGGCAGAACGGCCTAGTGGGTCCACATTCCCCACAGGTGTGACATACAGCTACCCCATACTCTCAATATTCCCAATTCTTTCCATGTGTCCCTCCTGAAGCCTGTGGTCCTGAACCGCTACAGTAAATCTCCAGGCCCTGCAAGTGGTTTTTCCGATGTCTTCGAGGTCAAGGAGATCCTGGATTACAGGAAGGTAGGAGGGAGGACCTTCTAGCTGGTAGATTGGAAGGGTTTTGGTCCTGATGAGAGGACTTGGGAGCCAGCAAAGAATGTGTATGCTCCAGCTCTCATCAGAAAATTCCTCTTATGCTCTGCACCAAAGAAGAGGGGGTATAAGGGGTGGTACTGTAGCGTTGGCGGCTGCTACAATGGCGCCTCCCTGCTCTGGGATGCCGGCGCACTTTGCTCTCTCCACGGCTCTATTCCTCTATTGACCCCAACCTATTCCAGCACACCCTGGACATGTCCTATCTTTCCATGGATCGGAGAATCGGGTCAGTTTTCACAGACCCGATTCACCCACTAAAGTGAATGGGTCCGTAAAAACGATCGGGTGCCACTTAGACGCTGTGAAAAACGGTCCGAGTGGCACTCAGTCATGTGCAACTGCATCTAGGAAAGAACTAACTCCCATCTATTAGCCAGAGCCGACAATGTCTACAAAAAGAGCCTCTCTTTCTGGAGAACCCAAGATGTCCATGCGTACAACCCATTGATTACAATTGGTGTTGTGTAATGCTTTATTTCCCCTGCGGTGGTGCTGCAGGGAAAATTAACACATGCTGCCAGGTTCCCCCACAAATTACAGCTGTTTTATTTAGGTCCCTGTGACAGGGTACCCTGTAAACAACTTATTATTATTGTGAAAGCCTTCTAACATGAAGGAATTGTCCCACGTGGACAACCCTTTTAACATAGAATACATAAGTTCTATCATGGGACAGTAATTGAGATCCAATTTTTGTCTTAATATTACAGATCTGCTTAAATGTGTTAGGGTAGGACTCCGCAGCCACTTGAACAGCGGCTGCGGTAATATCACAGGTTGTTGCATCCCTCATGTGACCTAAATGTTTCCCCTTAGGGAAAAAGTTGCGTGATAATTGCAACATTTTTTTCATGATTAGATTTCGAAGGAATGCCTAACGTCGTCTGTAACTCTTTGAGGTCGTACAACCTCACAGTGACCCACTATATTACAACAACTGTTACACGACTAAATATCATCTTGGAGCCCTAATCTTAGAATTTATTAATTTATTTTGTTATACTATACATCTGATAAATATAGATCACTGTTTGAAAGTGACTGCACTGACGAGTTTCTATCTCTAATGCTTTATAAATAGCTTTTGTTACAACGTTTTTAAATATAATACAATTCCAACAGGGAACCTTCTTTCATTTAGGACTTTCACTTTTTACTTCATTGTTGTAGAAACCACATCAAAACCTCATGACATGAACTTCACAATAATAGTATTAAAGCAAAAACATAACTTATATCCCACATCTCTGTTCTGACAATGTTCAGAAAATGGAATGATGTTATTCCATACAAAGCACCATGCCCTCTATGAATGGGAGATAGCATATAGATGATTAGCCAACATTAAAGAGGCCTTTACACAAGTTCAAAGGGGATTAAACAACATTTTCTCTTCAAAAACCTGTTATTTTTCTCACGGGGACATTTTTTTGTTCCTTGACAGATAGAAATACATCAAACAGTTATGCAATGTTGCACAATTTCAGTTTTGTAGAACATTGTTGGCCACTTTATTCAATGGAGTTATGACTTTGGCTTCAAACAGGGGAATAGCTAAAGGGGGTGCAGAGGTAACAGTTGCACCTTTGTCCTGGTGACAAAGGGGTTCCAAATGCCCTCCTGCCACAATAGGAGACACTGGTATAATAATTGTAACAGAGTAGGTAAAAGTCCCAGTTACAGATTTGCATTGGAGCCCCGGAGCTTTAAAGTGTAGCAAAATGTTTGACAAACTTCTGACATGTCAAAGTGACATGTCAGTAGTTTGGATTGTTGGGGTTTCGAGTACTGAGTCCCCCACTTATCGCTAGAACGAAGCAGCTGAAGTGCTCGTGTGAGCGCTCAGCCGCTTTGTGTCTGTTCAGCTTTTTCCGGAAATAAATGTATCGGTGTACAGTCTCAATAGAAACTCTGTAAGCCCGTACTCCAATACATTGGCTTTCCGTAAAAAGCCAAACATACACTAAGCGGCTGAGTGCTCACACGCAGGGGCGTAACTAGGAAAGACTGGGCCCCATAGCAAACTTTTGACTAGGGCCCCCCCTCTGCTGGGTATCACGCAACCCCCCCCCCTTTGTAGATAGTGCCTCCCTATAGATTCCACCACACAGCGCCCCCCTATAGATAGCACCATACACAGCCCCCTGCAGATAACGCCATACAGCCCCCCTGTAGATAACGCCATACAGACCCCCTCTGTAGATAACGCCATACAGCCCCCCTGTAGATAACGCCATACAGTCCCCCCTATAGAGAATGCCATACAGCCCCCCCTTTAGAAAATGCCATACAAAACCCCTCTGTAGATAACGCAATGTACCCCCCCCCCCCCCCCCAAAAAAAAACGGCCTATAGTTTGTCCTACAAAAGACATGCATCCCCTATCCACAGGATAGGGGATACATGTGTGATCGCTGGCAGCGATAAGGAGAATGGGGGACCGAAAGTCCCCCGAAGTTCTCCATGACTAACCTCTGACTTCCGGCGTCTGCGCAGTTCAATAAAAATGAAAGGAGCGCTAGTCACGCATGCGCACAAGCGCGACCGGCGCTCCATTCATTTCTACGGAGCTGCCGACACAGACCCCGGAAGTCCGAGGTTTGTCATGGAGAACTTAGGGGGGACTTTCGGTCCCCCGTTCTCCTCATCGCTGCCAGCGATCACACATGTATCCCCTATCCTGTGATTAGGGGATACATGTCTTATGTAGGAACAACCCCTTCAGTGGCGTCGTGCTGTAGCAGCCATAGCGGCTGCTAGCGGAGCCTGCTGCCATGGGAGGGGGCCGTGCCGGCGGGTGGCACGGGCCCCCTCATGCTGCAGGCCCTGTAGAAGTCGCTACGGCTGCTATAGCGGTAGTTACGCCACTGCGTATAGGTTTGTACGGCGTAAAACTACAGCTCCCAGCATGGCCTGAACAATGATAAGGATATGCTGGGAGATGCGGTTTCACAAAAAAAATCCTATCACCATCATCTCGCTGCAGATCATACAGTGACTACATTACTGATTAGAGGCAGAATAAACATTTACATTAAGTGACTCACCGGTGACGTCTCAGATTCTAGTTCTTTTCTTCTCCCTCCGGTTCAGACATCTATGATGGATTTCTCCCGGGCATGACCCATTTCTGCAGTTTTCCGTTCAGATGTCTTCAGCTTCTCACTTTTAAAACATTTCTGCACCTGTAAACAAAGTTAAAATTCTCAACACATCTAAATATAACTGTCACAAACACACAACGTGGCCCCTGTAGATAGTGACCTACATAGAAGCCCCTATAGATAGTGCCCACATATGGACTCCAGAGCTGCAAGGCAATAGTGCTAACCACTGAGCCACGGTGCTGCCCTACATATAGCTTCCCCTATAGTTCTTGCTCCACGTATAGCCCACCTCTGTACATAGTGTCTCACATATAGCTCCCCCTGTATATAGTGTCCCACATATAGCCCACCCCTGTAGACTGTGCACTACATATAGCCACCCTGTTGCTAGTGCCCCACAGGTAACCCACCCCTGTATATAGTGGCCCACATATAGACCCCCCTGTATATAGTGGCCCACATATAGACCCCCCCTGTATATAGTGGCCCACATATAGAGCCCCCTGTATATAATGGCCCACATATAGAGCCCCCTGTATATAGTGGCCCACACCCCCACATATAGACCCCCCCTGTAGCTACTGCCCCACATATAGACCCCCCTGTAGCTACTGCCCCACATATAGAACCCTATATATAATAGCCCACATAAAGATGACCCCCCCCCCCCCACTATAGATAATGCCATTTACATTTTTATGAGGGGAAAAAAACAAAAACTTGACATACTCACATTCTCCGGTTCCCACGCTGTTCACTGGCGATGCAGACATGCTCTCTTCTGAGCATGTCTGCAGGAGCTGAACGAGCGTCCTCCAATGACGCTGATTGGCGGGGCAGAATGACTTGCCCCGCCAATCAGCACCTTCTAAGCATGGAAGCGGCGCGATGATGTCATCGCGCCGCTAGCCAATCAGTGTCATTGTAAGGCACTGGATGGTCAGGCACGGAACATGCCCGGCCATTCAGTGCGAATACATGTATTTGGCTGCCGCTAGCACTGGGGCCCCCTCCTGTGCTAGCGACACCTACAGGCATGAGAGGGCCTGTGTAAGGCTCGGCGTCGCGGGCCCCACAGTAGCGACGCTACCGCTGTAGTAGCCATAACGGCTGCTAGCGGCGCCACCGGGCCCCCTCAAGCCCCGGGCCCCGTAGCAGCCGCTACTGCTGCTACCGCGGTAGTTACGCCACTGCTCACACGAGTGCTTCAGCTGCTTCGTTCTAGCGATTGGTGGGGGTCTCAGTGCTCGGACCCCCACCAATCCAAACTTCTGACATGTCACTATACCATGTCAGAAGTTTGTCAAACGGTAAGAAACACTTTAATATACCTCTCTAGCTTTGAATATTCTATGGCCCAAAGCATGGAGACATATTTTAATGATTTCTTATCGATTTGGACCAGAATTGATTTATCTGCTTATTCTGCTCTAAATAGTTGTTTTTTAAAAAATACTTTTATGTTCTTAACCCCTTCCCCCTGCTTGCATTCTGGGCCCTAATGACCAAGCCATTTTCTACGTTTTTCCATTGTCACATTTGAAGAGCTATAACTTTTTTATTTTTACGTCGACATAGCTGTATAAGGTCTTGTTTTTTGCAGGACAAGTTGTACTTTTTAATAGCACCATTTTGGCGTACACATAATTTATTCATTAACTTTTATTAACTTTTTTGTGGGGGGATAGAAGAAAACCTGAAATTTCGCCACAATTTTTTTGCGTCCTAAATCTACGTTGTTTACCGTGTGGTATAAATAACACAATAACTTTATTCAACGGGTTGTTACGATTGCAAAGATACCAAATTTGTATAGTTTTTGGATGTTTTACTAGTTACACAGTAAAAACACTTTTTTTAAAAAAATATTTTTTTATGTGTCTCCATATTTGAAGATCCATAACTTTTTTATTGTTCCGCCGATGAAGTTGTATCAGATTTTTTTTTTTACTGGACGACTTGTCGTTTTTTTTTTGTACCAGTAGATGCGACTTTTGATCACTTTTTAATCACATTTTTTTTAAAGTCAGGATTAAAAGAAAACAGCAATTTTTCCATTGTTTTTTATTTTATTTTTTACGGCGTTCACCGTGCAGGTTAAATAATGTAACAGATTTATAGTCAGGGTCGTTACGGATGCGGCAATACCAAATATGGGTAACTTTTTTGCTTTAGTGTGGTTTTTTTTTAATAGTAAATCATTTTGTAAGGGTAAAAAGTGGGTTTTTAATTTTTTGTTTTCACATTTTTTTAATTGACTTTATTCAACTTTTTTTTACTTTTATACTAGTCCCACTAGGGGACTTTAATATGCTGGGGTAGCTGAGAGCAGGGAGATTTAACGGCTCCCTGCTCTGTTTATTTATCCTGATGCAGCGCCGTGAAAAGGCTATTGCATCAAAATAAAGCCTACTAATGACCGCCGTGAAAAGGCTTATCGGCGATCATTAAGGGGTTAAAAGTTAATGGTCACAAATTTAAATACATAGTGAAACCATTCCAAATGACCCCCCTGTTCTAGCCATTTTTCTGCAACATATTTTTAATTCTCATGTCCTATGTATATTGGCCCTCTTCTTTAAAAGTACCAACCTTTTAAAATTACTGTTTTTCATTGAAATTTTGGGTGGTCGTCTCATTTGACTATATATAGTAAAATAGTTCAGAATTTTTTTTAACAACATTTTTAAACCCACATACGTAATTAAAGGCTATGTAAACCTTTAAAAATGATTTATTTTAAGAAAAAGGTCAATCAGTGTGTTTGGTGAAACGTTATAATTAGTTTTTCTTAAAAATTATTTTAACTTTTTGAGATACAGCTGCTCTGTGTCCTGCATACAGAGCAGCTGTATCGTTCACTAAGATATGAGTCCGTCAGATCTTTGACACTCAGGATCCACCTGTAATCTATCACATCACAGCTGTATCTCAAAAAGAAAATAATTTTTAATAAAAACGAATTATAAAGTTGCACCAAACGCATTGATTGACATTTTTTTATTTACAAAAAAAAATCCCTTTCAAAGGTTTACATAGCCTTTAATGAGTGCGAGCTCATCTGCCATGATTCTGGTCTTTTTCCAACTATCTACAACTTCTGTCAGACTTCATTGAGTGAGGCCTTAGTACAGCACCATCTTTTTAAACCACCATTACTGTATGGTACTTCAAAATTAGGGACAATTGGAAGGTATTCTTTACAACCTGACAGATGTTCATGGCATAGTAGATATAGGAAATATTTTTTTTAATCTAATTAGAAGATCATTTCCATCTGTTGAGCACATTTATACCCCTGAAGTTGGATTCACACATCTTTTTGTGGCAGTTTTTTTTTGAGCCAAAAAACGAGTGGATACAAAAGGGAGGAGAAAAATCAATCTTTCCTTTATACTTTTCCTTTTTTTGGATTCATTCTTGCGTTTGGCTAAAAATCACAAACGCCATGTCTGAGTCCACTCTAAGGAAAGTTTGTTATCATATTTAAATGCACTATGAAATGGTAATTACCTTGTACATTTCACATGGCAGTAGGTTTCCTAGATTGATAAACAAGTGCATATATACTATAGTAAGACCCCTATCAGCTGCTGTGGGGTCATGAAGGGACAGACCCTAGCTGAATACGTTCCCTCCTCCATGATTCTGCAAAAACTGCGCAGTGCTCCCTCTCTCCGTTGATGTCCCAATGTTAGCATGCAACAGCCTGCGATAATACCACCATCTTCATCCTGTAAGTGAAAACATATACCAGACACGGGGCGGGCATTTTAATTTTTTCTATAGGCCTCCTTTATTTTATATACACACACTATATGGAAAGGCAATATTCTGGTTGAGAAGAGGCCTATGAGAACTTAATAACCTGTAGAATAAATACATTTGTAGAAATATCTATATATTTTATTTTGTAGTGTCAGGTCCGTATTACCCCTGACAGTAGAAATAGTATATATATTATTTTGTGAAAAATTAGAATGTCTAAACTGTTGATTTCATAATGTAGATTATCTTCTAGGTCAATAGTAGAATTCGTCTTGTAAAATCATTAAGACTTAAAGGGGTTTTCTAGTTTAGAAAACCCATTTTCAAATACACATTTAAGGAATTACAAGTTAATAGAGGGGGTCCGACATTGAGGACCCTCATCTATTAGCCAGAGTGGCTATAAAAAGATTCTCCCACTCTTGAGGACCCAGCACAGACATGCATTACACAGACAGTCCTCTGTTTTTAAAGAGATGTGTGTAATGCTTCATTTCCCCTGTGGTGGCGCTGCAGGGCAATTGAACACTTGCTGGAAGCTTTCCCCACAGATAACAGCTGATCCCTGGGGGTCCAAGCAAAAGATACCCTGTGATCGCTTCCTATTTTTCTTTTAATAAAAAAGGTATTGTCCAAAGGGGACTACTTCTTTAGGCCAGGATCACACATACAATTTTGATGCAGTTTTTGTGGCAGTTTTTTGCTCTGTTTTTTTAGCCAAACACAGAAGTGGACACAATACAAAGCATATACACCAGTTTTTTCTTTATACTTTTTCTTCCTTTTGCATCTATTTCTGGCTTTTGCTAAAAAATCTGAGCCAAAAACTGCCACAAAAACTGCATCAAATCTGTGTGTGTGTCATGTACATGGCCGTGGGCCGTCAGGCTCGCTCACCTCCTGACGGCCACAGCCATGGTTCTGCGAGCGCTGGCCCCAGTCTTGTGCTCAGGACACGCCAGCGCTCACTTCCGCTCACCTCGGTTGGGTCCTGTTTAATTAGCCCATGAGCAACCTGGACTATAAGAAGGGCCCAGCCCAGGGGTGGGCAAACTTTTTGACTCGCGGGCCACAATGGGTTCTAAAATTTGACAGAGGGGCCGGGCCAGGAGCATTTGGAGGGAGTGTTTGGGCCGGATATACTAAAGCATTAAATGTAGTGTGTGCAAACCTCATAGCACAGTAAGAACACTACAACCCAATTTATTAACTGTCTTTCAAATGTGAAAAATAGCCCTTATCAGTTAATAAATTTGTCTCAAGGAATATGCAAGATATGGCATTTACATACTATTTCGCAGATACTGGGAGGAGGAAATGTAAATAGATTAAAATAACATACGCACTGTGATTTATCAAGAAAAAAGTTCTGTTGACTCTGTAAATTAGCTGCCAACCTCTGAGCAGTAGCCGCCCGTTCTTGTGTTGACTGCTTGCTAGCATAGTTTGCATGCTTCGTGGCAAAGTGACGGCTGATATTGTACTCTTTGAAAACCGAAGGGCTTAATGGTGACGTGAAACGAAGTGAAAATTAAAGTGAAATAAAGAGAAATACGCGCCACATTAACAACGGTCAATGTGTTTTGAGTGCGCCATCTATTGGGAAAACGTGGGCATTGCAGGGAAAGGGGAAAAAAAAGGAGGTTTTTACTATAATTTGGACAAGTTCGGCGGGCCGGATTAAAAAGCCTAACGGGCCGTATGTGGCCCGCGGGCCGTAGTTTGCCCATGTCTGGCCCAGCCCCTTCCTCCCATGCATAAGCGTTGTTGTCGTACCCTAAGTTTGTCTATGCAAATGATCGCCTAGTATCTTCCAGTTCCCAGTATTTCCCATACCTGTATCCTGTATCCCGTGCTATCCTGATCAAGAGCCGTGCTGAGCTGTAGTCGTGTTGTGCTGCATACCACGCCTGTCCTGCTACACCACGACTGACGTCTGCCTGCTGCCTAACCCCAGCCGAGCCTGCCTTGCTACTGTCCGAGCTGCCACAGGTACCCTATACAAACTATAGACTGTGACCTGCGCTCAGCAGGAGGCACAAGCTTCCGTTCCTCCTACTACACCTCCTGGCAGTGTTGATCCCCGTTTTTCTTTGCCACTTCCTGACCGCTATGATGGAGACGCAGGTACCTGTCGTGGATTTTTGAACCAGTGCCAGATCCACTTGAGCCTGTATGCAAGGGCATTTTCGTCTGATGGTGCAAGGGTCGCTTTCATCATCTCTTTCCTCACTGGCAAGGCTCTTGAATGGGCGAATCCTATCTGGGAGAGACAAGGACCAGAGACCCGTGACTTCCAGGGCTTAGTCCGGACTTTTCGCATGGTGTTTGAGGAGCAGGGACGAGTCTCATCTGCAGCGGCTTCCTTGTTAAACCTACGCCAAGGAGAAATCCACTTCCGCACCCTAGCGGGAAAACTGTTGTGGAACAATGAGGCTCTGGTGGCTACATTCTGGCAGGGACTGTCTCCTATGATTAAGGACGAACTTGCCGTTCGAGATCTACTGTCTACCCTGGATGACCTCATCCTTCTGTCCACCCGGATTGATATGAGGATCCGAGAACGGCTCCAAGAAGCTCGTCGGGAGGGACACCTCCCTAGTCCGGTCCCACCCTTGCAGCAACCTCTGCTGTCCTCAGGTGCCGATCCTCCTAAGGAGTCTGTGAGGATGGACCAGTGTAAGCTATCCACCCAGGAGAAACAACGCAGACACACTTCGGGACTCTGTCTATATTGCGGCCTCGGAGGCCATCTTGTGCATCTGTGTCCCCAAAAGTCCCAAAACCTAGGGTTGCTAGGAGAGACAACCTTGGGTATAAAAGGACGTCTGTCTAAATTGTCCATACCCATGACTACAGTGTCCAGTGAGAAAACGCATCGGGTTACGGAAACGCAGAGGCGTATCTGGACTCTGGATCCGCTGCTAATTTCATTTGTAGAGACCTGGTGGATCTTCTTCAATTACCCACTACCCCTCTGGAGAGGCCGTTGAAGGTTGCATCGGTAAATGGACTACCTCTGCCAGACCCAGTTATAGCTGTGACCAAGCCGCTGAGGCTCCAAGTGGGAGCTCTCCACTCTGAGCTGTTACCGTTCTTTGTCTTGTCCAAGGCCGTTAACCCCATGCTGCTGGGCCTACCTTGGCTCCGATTACATGCCCCAGTCCTGGACTGGAACTCTGGAGAGGTTCTTCAGTGGGGTCCCGAGTATCACAACCGTTGCCTGGGACCGATTCGTTCGGCTCAGCCTCCTCTGCCTCAGTCATTGGCAGGATTGCCAGGTCATTATGCTGCATTTTTGGACATCTTCAGCAAGAGGGACGTGGAGACGCTGCCCCCACACCGGGCGTATGACTGTCCTATCGAGCTGATTCCTGGTGCATCCCTTCCCCATGGTAGGGTATATCCTCTCTCCTTACCAGAGACTCTGTCCATGTCCGCCTATGTTAAAGAGAACTTGGAGCTGGGCATCATATGAAAATCTTCCTCCCCGGCAGGAGCCGGGTTCTTCTTCGTCAAGAAAAAGGATGGTTCTCTGCGTCCCTGTATCGACTACCGGGATCTCATCCAGATCATGGTGAAAAATAAATATCCATTGCCATTGATCTCAGAATTGTTTGATTGTATACGTGGTGCCAAGATTTTTTCCAAACTAGACGTGCGTGGGGCTTACAACCTAATCCGGATTCGCCGGGGTGATGAATGGAAGACTGCATTTAACACCCGTGATGGACACTATGAATATCTAGTAATGTCCTTCGGCCTATGTAATGCTCCCGCGGTCTTCCAGGTGTTTTGTTAATGACATCTTCCATGACCTCCTCTATGTTTGTGTAGTAGTCTATCTTGATTTTTTTCTCCAGATCCTATGACTTATCAGAGACATGTCCGTCAAGTTTTGCTGCGGTTAAGGGAGAATCTTCTGTACGCTAAGTTGTAGAAGTGCGTATTTGAGAAAGATGCTCTAACCTTCCTGGGCTACATCGTCTCGAATCGAGGCCTCGAGATGGATCCTGAAAAGTTAAAGTCCGTAATGGAATGGCCACATCCTCAAGGCTTGAGGGCCATACAGCACTTTCTGGAATTCACCAATTTTTACAGACAGTTCATCCCAAACTTCTCACTGATTTCTCCTATCTCTAACATCACCAAGAAGGGCATGAACGCCAAGGTGTGGACTCCTGAGGCAGAGTCCGCATTCAATAGCCTGAAGAGTGCCTTCATGTCAGCCTCTATCCTCCATCATCCAGATGTTTCTCTACAGTTCTTGTTGGAGGTGGACGCCTCCTCTGTCAGTGCTGGTGCACTCCTGTTCCAGAGAGGTTCCAAGGGCAAGTCAATGGTATGTGGATATTCCTCTAAGCTGTTCTTTTCTGCAGAACGCAACTACTCGATTGGGAATCGGGAGTTACTGGCCATCAAATTGGCTCCGGAGGAGTGGAGACCTCTACTAGAGGGTGCAGCTTATCCTATCCTAATTTTTACGAACCACAAGAATCTCACCTATCTCCAGATGGCCCAACGGCAGAATCCTCGTCAGGCCAGGTGGTCGCTGTTCTTTACCAGGTTCCAGTTTGAGCTCCATTATCGCCCGGCTGACAAAAACGTAAGGGCCGATGCCTTGTCCAGGTCTTTTGAGACAGAAGACTGCATGGAGATTCCACAGAACATTATTGATCCGTCTTGCATTGTCTCTGTCAATCCCCTGCAACTGGGGGACATTCCTCCAGGGAGGACTTTTGTGCGCCTGGCTGACAGAGGGAGAATCCTCCGCTGGGGACACTCCTCTAGACTAGCAGGTCACGCGGGTACCCGTAAGACCCGAGATCTGATTGCCCATCATTTCTGGTGGCCCACGCTTCCCAAAGACATTATGGACTTTGTTTCTTCCTGTTCAGTGTGTGCAGCTAACAAGTTGCTCACTCCAGACCTGCTGGCCTGCTCCAGCCATTGCCTGTGCCCAATGCTCCCTGGCATCATATAGCTATGGGCTATCCTTCTGAAGAAGTTTCTCTGTCACTCTGGTCCGAAGTAGAGGGGGGATACTGTCATGTCCATGGCCGCGGGCCGTCAGGCACACTCACCTCCTGACGGCCGCAGCCATGGTTCTGCGAGCCCTGTCTCCAGTCTCCTCCTCAGGAGACGCCACGCTCACTTCCGCTCACCTCGGCCGGGTCCCGTAGGGTGCGCGTGCACGCTCGTGCCCGCTCATAAAGGACAGCGTGCGCACCGGACTTTTATGTTTAATTAGCCCATGAGCACACAGGACTATAAGAAGGGCCCAGCCCATTCCTCCCATGCCTGAGCATTGTTGTCGTACCCTAAGTTTGTCTATGCAAGTGGTCTCCTTGTGTCTTCCAGTTCCCAGTGTTTCCCGCACCTGTATCCTGTATCCCATGCTATCCTGGTTAAGAGCCGTGCTGAGCTGTAGTCGTGCTGTGCTGCTACACCACGCCTGACGTCTGATGCCTGACATCTGCTGCCTAGTCCCAGCCGGGCCTGCCTTGCTACTCTCTGAGCTGCAACATGTACCCTATACGAATTATAGACTGTGACCTGCACCCTGTTGGCCAGCTGCCATACGGTCCAGTGGTTCCACGAACCCAACGTGACAGTGTGTGTGTGTGTGTGTGTGTGTGTGTGTGTGTGATCCTGGCCTTAAAATGAAGGTATTATAGTATATTATCAATTGCACATTTGCCTCTTCAATATGCATGATAGAGACAAATAGTTTTTACAAAAGCTTCACAATAATGACATTTATTTTCTTATTGTCTTCATTTACTTTTAGTCTATAGGATGTTTAGATATTATTCAGTTATCTAATACTTAACATACAGCACATATGAATTCATTAGAAACTGCCAGCACATGTTGGCATGATGGTAAAGAATTTGTTGCAGTTCATATGAGATTAAAATCCTAAAACACAAACAGACTTTTAACTGAAAAGAAAATCCAGTTCTCCACTTTGTGCTGGCAGATTTAAATGTCCCCATTATCTTCCTTGGATTATGTGCATGACAGCTCATATCTCTACGCTCTGATCCCTACTAATTTTCACTGGTTCACATCAACATAAAGGAGTCTTAGCACCCTGACAAATTGCCAGTGAACACCTGCCCACTTCAACTTTCTCTGTGTGTGTGTTTTTTTTAGCACCATAAAATTTCTGGAAGCTATATCCTTCAGTACGGAGTTTTCCCTTTCAGACATTAGCACCCAGGCTTTTTCTGCACAGGCTTCAAGTGGGATTTTATTAAATGGATTTTGATCCTGTTCATCTCATAAATCAGACACTTATGAAGCTGACAACTCTTTGTAATACCAGGACATTACTTGTTTTCATAAAGTCGAGATCATTGCTTGCCAGTCATTTCTGTATTTGCAGACCCAGGAGTCCTTTTTTTTTTTTTTTTTTTTTTGCAGACTTGCAGGTGGAACAGTAAAATTTTTTGTCTTCTTTGAACAGATCGGAGATGTATTTAGTGCAAGAGTAAACAGTGACATGTTGTATCCTGAGTTTGTCTTCAAAGTAATAAAAGAAAAAATGTTGTTTCTTGTTGTATTATAACTTTAGATGCCTTTTCAGAATCAATATTTGCTTTCCTTCAAACCACAATGTGTTAGACAGTATTATTTCTCAAGGGATTTACATTTTTACTAACTTTTCTGATGAGTAAAGCTAGACTTCTTTGATGGGATCAGACAAGCTGTAAACACAGCTGTTAACTACAAATTTGCGGGCTCATCCAGTCAATTTTTTTATAATGAAAATGTATCTAAAAATTGGCTGGTTATTGACCTGTCAGAGATATGCGTTAAAATAATTGCCTGCTGTGCACAATTCCTTTTTGTTATAAGGGTCCCCCAACAATTAGTTGATCTCGGGTTTCCTGCTGCTAGACCCAAAGAAATTAGTTGTAATCTGTGGGAGAACCTGGCAGCAAGTGTTTAAATTTCCTGCAGCTCCACCACAGGGAAAATTAAGCACTACACAGTTCCCATTGAAATCAATGGGGTGTCCGCATAATGCATAATGTTAATATTGCTGGGTCCTCCAAAGTAAGAGACGCCCCTTGTATCTGCTATATAAAAGTTAGACCCCCATCTATTAATTCAGAATTATATTATAGTATAATTTACATATTTAGTATGTATTGTGGAATATTTCATTGTCATCTTGCATAGGTTGAGGTTGGAGAAGGAAAAAGGTCAACTGGGTTCAAATTGTTATTAATTTTAAATATATGTAGCTCCAGATCAAGGTACATAAAATCATCTGCCAATCTATTAAAAGTAAGACATTCATTCATTTTTAAATGTTTTATTTTGAAATTTAAGCTATTAAATCCCACAAAAAAAAAAACAGGGCAGTAGACTGAAGAGCCTAATAACAATAGAGCCCCCCACTTTGGTACAGGTCCTTTAACTACCTCTCATTCCAAATAAGCGGTTAAGCACCCCTACTGGAGATGAGCAGTGCTAAAAAGGCTGTTGATAGATTAACACCTTCAGGACACAGACTGTTTTGGCCTTGTGGACACAGCTGATTTTTTCAATTCTGACATATGTTACTTTATGTGGTAATAACTTGGGAATGCTTTTACCTATCCAAGTGATTCTGAGAATGTTTTCTCGTTACATATTGTACTTTATGTTAGTGGAAGATTTTGGTCGATACATTCACTATTTGTGAAAAACACCAAAATTTATAGAAAATGTGCAAAAAATTAGAATTTTTCCCAAATTTAAATGTATCTGCTTGAAAAACAGACAGTAATACCACACAAAATGGTTACTAGTTAACATTTTCCATATGTCTACTTTATGTTGGCATAGTTTTTTGAACATTTATTTTTCAAAGAAAATTTCCAAAACCTATTTTTTTTAGGGACCAGTTCAGATCTGAAGTGTCTTTGAGGGCCTTATGTATTAGAAACCCCCTATTAGTGACCCAAATTGAAAAACTGCACCCCTCAAAGTATTCAAAATAGCATTTAGAAAGTATCAGAACCCTTTAGGTGTTTCACAGGAATTGAAACAGAGTGGAGGTGAAATTTACAAATTTCTCTAACACAGAAGGTTTTTACCACAACTCAATATTTATTGCCAATATTCTGCAGTTTTTAGAAATATTCCACATGTGGCCCTAGTGTGGTAATGGACTGAAATACCAGCCTCAGAAGCAGGGGCGTAACTAGGTAAGACTGGGCCCCATAGCAAACTCTTGACCGGACCCCCGCCGGGGTGCCATAATCAGCCCCCCTTATAAATAGTGCCCCCTGTAGAATGTGCCATACAGCCCCCCTGTAGACAGTGATATATAGACCCGCCTATAAACAGTCACACCCCATTTGTAGATTACGCCCCTCCTCCCCCTTGTAGATAGTGCCATACAGCCCCCCTGTAGATATCACCATAAAGCCCCCACTGTATATAGCGCTATACAGCTCCCACTGTATATAGTGCCACACAGCCCCCCTCCCTTATATATAGTGCCACACAGCCCCCCCTTAGTAGATAGTGCAGCACAGCCCCCCCTTTGTGTTTAGTGCCAAACAGCCTCCCATTGTGTATAGTGCCACAAGGCAATGGCACATTTGAGAAAGTTGTATCAGCCAGGGAGATGTCACTCAAACATGGAAAGGTGGGTTTGGAGGCAGGACTATGTGACTTTAGGATAGCAGCACCGCCCCATGACCCTCTAATGAGTGATTAGCATATAGTGTGTGCCGTTTTAAAAGTGGATTTTAAATATTTTGTTGCCTCTGAATAAAACATACAAGGGAATGTTTGAAAATATTGTTAGGTCATGTATTACCACATGGTGGCGGTTTAGGGGGTTAAAACTACCTGACAGATTCCCATTAAATATGCAATGAATTGAGAACAATTCAATCTGCCCTGCAATTTTATTATTAGAAATATATCCTATATAATTACAGATCCAGAACCAAGCTCTGACATATATACAGCACCAGAACCAAGCTCAGTACATATATACAGCACTAGAACAAAGCTCAGTACATAAATACAGCACTATAACCAAGCTCAGTACATAAATACATCCCCAGAACCAAACTCATTACATATATACAACATCAAAACCAATCTCATACGTATATACAGCACCAGAACAAAGCTCAATACTTACATACAGCATCAGAACCAAGATCAGTACATATATACAAAACCAGAACAAATACAGCTCAATTTAGTGCAACCCCAGCCGTATAGGTTTGTACGGCGTAAAACTACAGCTCCCAGCATGGCCTGAACAATGGTGAGGATATGCTGGGAGATGCTGTTTCACAAAAAAATCATACCACCCATCATCTCACGGCAGATCATACAGTGACTACAGTACTGATTAGTGGCAGAATAAACATTTACATTAAGTGACTCACCGGTGACGTCTCAGATTCTAGTTCTTTTCTTCTCCCACCGGTCCAGACCTCTATGATGGATTTCTTCCGGCCACAACCCATTTCTGCAGTTTTCTACTCAGATGTCTTCAGCTTCTCACTTTTAAAACATTTTTGCACCTATAAACGAAGTTAAAATTCTCAATACCTCTAAATATAATAAGGCACCATACACTGCACCACTAACTATAATAGCGCCATACACTGTGTCCCACACACACACACACACACACAAACACACACACACACACACACACTGTGCCCCCTGAAGATAGTGCCCCCATAGCCCCCTGTAGATAGTGACTCCCATAGAGCTTCTGTAGATAGTGCCCTACATAGAAGCCCCTGTAGATAGTGTCCCACATACAGCCCTCTGTAGATAGTGCCTACATATGGACTCCAGAGCTGCAAGGCAATAGTGCTAACCACTGAGCCACTGTGCTGCCCTACATATAGCTTCCCCTATAGATAGTGCTCCACGTATAGCCCACCTCAGTAGATAGTCTCACATATAGCTCCCCCTGTATATAGTTTCCCACATATAGCCCACCTGTAAAGGATCTGCCAGGCACAGCGGGGTTAACTCCCAGAACTAATCAGTCAGCACCTGAGAATACATCCCTGAGACTGACTCCTGCTTCCACCATTCAGGCTGGCAGGCTTAGGAGTGGGAGAGCCTATCGTAACCTGGCCAGACTCAGCTAGCTCCCGCCCTCGGTCTATTTAAGCCTGCACTTCCTGTCCCTCGGTGCTTGTTATTGCTTGTGTTTCCCTCCTTGTGGTTTCCTGGCACAGCTACAGCTCCTGCTATTTTTGATCCTGCTCCATACAGACCCTGGCTTACCGACTACTCTTCTGCTTTTCGTTTTGTACCTCGCACACTCCTGGCTTGACTCGGCTCGTTCACCACTCTGGTTGCTCACGGTGTTGCCGTGGGCAACGGCCCCTTTTCCTTGCTTGTGTTCCTTGTATGTTTGTCGTGTTTGTCGTGCACTTACTGAGCGCAGGGACCGCCGCCCAGTTGTACCCCGTCGCCTAGGGCGGGTCGTTGCAAGTAGGCAGGGACAGAGTGGCGGGTAGATTAGGGCTCACTTGTCCGTCTCCCTACCCCCTGCCATTACACCACCCCTGTAGACAGCGCCCTACATATGGCCACCCTGTAGCTAGTGCCCCACAGGTAACCCACCCCTGTATATAGTGTCCCACATATAGCCCACCCCTATAGAAAGTGGCCTAAAAATATCTCCCCTATAGATAGTGCTCTACATATAGCCCACCCCTGTATATAGTGTCTCACATATAGCTCCTCCTGTATATAGTGCCCCACATATAGACCCCCCTGTAGATAGTGCCCCACATCCCCACATATAGACCCCCTGTAGATAGTGGCCCACATGCCCACATATAGACCCCCCTGTAGATAATGGCCCACATCTCCACATATAGACCCACTGTATATAGTGGCCCACATATAGACCCCCTGTAGATAGTGGCCCACATATAGACCCTCCTGTATATAGTGCCCACATCCCCACATATAGACCCCCCTGTAGATAGTGCCCCACATCCCCACATATAGACCCCCCTGTATATAGTGGCCCAAATATAGATGACCCCCCTGTAGATAGAGCCCCCACTATAGATAATGCCAGTCACAGTTTTATTTAAAAAAACAAAAAACTTTACATACTCACATGATCCCGTTCCCGCGCAGTCCGATGGCAATGCAGATGTGCTCTCTTCTGAGCAGGTCTGCTGGAGCTGAACGACGCGCCATTCAATGACATTGATTGGTGGGGCAGAATGACGTGCCCCGTTAATCAGCACCTTTCAAGCACGGAAGCGGCGCGATGACGTCAGTTGAAAAGCGCTGATTGGCAGGGCAAGTAATTTTGCCCCGCCAATCAGCGTCATTGTAAGGCCATTCAGCGCTAATGCATGTATTTGGCTGTTGCTAGCACAGGGCCCCCTCCGGTGCTAGCGATGTCTACAGGCATGAGAGGGCCTGTGTCGCCCAGCCCATAATTTTTGGAGGCTCGGCGGCTCGGGCCCCGTAGTAGCGGCGCTACCACTGTAGCAGCAATAACGGCTGCTAGCGGCGCCACTGGGCATATGGGGGGGCGTGTCGGCTGGCGGCACGGACCCCCTCAAGTCGCGGGCCCCGTAGTAGCTGCTACGGCTACTACCGTGGTAGTTACGCCACTGCTCAGAAGCAAAGGAGCACGTAGTGTATTTTGGTGCCTCCTTTTTATTGGAATATATTTTAGGCACCATGTCAGATTTGAAGAGGCCTTGTGGGGCCAAAACAGTGGAAAAAGCCCCAAAAAGACATCATTTGGCAAGCTACTCCCCTCAAGGAATTTATCAAGGGGTATAGTGAGCATTTTGACCACACAGGTTTTTTACTGAATTTAGTGGAATTAGGCCGTAAAAAGTAAAATCTAATATTTTCCAGTAAAATTATTATTATTTTTATAAGGAATAACGGAGAAAAAGCACCACAACATTTAAAAAGCAAATTCTCCCGATTATGACAATATCCCATATGTGGTAATAAACTGCTGTTTGGACACCTGGCAGGGCTCAGAAGGGAAGAAGCACCATTTGGCTTTTGGAGCTCAAGTTTGTTGGAATGGATTTCGGGTGCAATGTCACATTTGCACAGCCCTTGAGGGACCAAAACAGTGGACACCCCCCAAAATTGACCCCGATTGGGAAACTACAGCTCTCAAGGAATTTATCGAGTGGTATAGTGAGCATTTTGATCCCACGGGTTTTTTGCTGAATTTAGTGGAATTAAGCAGTGAAAATGAAAACCTAAGTTTTTTTTAATATAATGTAATTTTAGCTCAGATTTTTGAATTTTCACAAAACATAAAGGAGAGAAAGTACCCCAACATTTGTAAAGCAAACTCTACTGAACACTGCAATACCCCATATGTGGTAATAAACGGCTGTTTAGACACACCGCAGGGTTCAGAAGGAAAGGAGCGCTATTTGGCTTTTGGAGCTCAAATTTAGCTGGAACGGTTTTTGGGTGTCATGTCACAATTGCAAAGCCCCTTAAGAACCAAAACATCAGAAACACCACAAAAGTAACCCCATTTGGGAAACTACACCTCTTAAGGAATCTCTCTAGTGGTAGGCCTCATGCATAGGACTAAAAAAATCGCCTGTAATTGTGGACCGTAATTACGGTTCGCAATTACGAACCCATTCGCTTCTATGGTCCACGGACACATTCGCCTTTATTTACGGGAAGGTGTCCAGGCCGTAGAAAGCCGTTGCAAACGATAGGACTTGTGCTCCCATACTTTGTATGGGCGGAAAATGGAGGAGGATGTCTGTGGCTGTAGGTGCCTGGCCGTGTCCGTAATCATTGGCAGTGATTACGGGCGCAGCCGTGTGCATTAGGCCGTATAGGGAGCATTTAAACCCCACAGGTCTTTTGCAGGATTTATTAGAATTGGGTCCTAAAAATTAATATCAACATTTTTTCCACTAAAATGTTGCATTTTTTCATTTTCACAAGGAGTAAAGGAGAAATAGCACCCCAATATTTGTAGAGCAACTTCTCCTGAATACGGCAATACCCCACATGTGGTCATAAACTGCTGTTTGGACACACGGCAGGGCTCAGAAAGGCAGGAGCACTATTTGGCATGAAGATTTTGCTGGATTGGTTTCTGGGCGCCATATTGCATTTGCAAAATCCCTTAGGTACCAGAGTATAGTGGAAGCTTACCCAATTTTGGAAAATACACCCCTCAAGGCATTTATCATATCTCTGGACATATGACAGGGCTCGGAAGTGAAGAGCAACTGTAATGGCGGGGTAGGGAGACAGACAGATGAGCCCTAATCTACCCACAACCCAGTCCCTGACTACTTGCACGGCCCATCCTAGGCGACGGCGTAAGACTGGGCGACGGTCCCTACACTCAATATGTGCACGACAGACAACACAGGGCAAGGGTACACTGAAGCAGGGAAGTGGGGCAGTTGCCCACGGCAACACTGTGAGCAACAGGAGAGTGAACGAGCCGAGTCAAACCAGGAGAGTGCGTGGTAACAAAAGGAGAGCAGAAGAATAGTAGTCAGTCAAGCCAGGGTCGATATGAAGCAGAGGTCAATTGTATATAGCAGGAACAGCAGAGCCAGGAAACAGGAGAATCACAGGCAAAGGACAAGCAGCAAATTAAGGTATACATAGACCAAGGGCGGGAGCTAGAACCGTCTGGCAAGGCTGTGATAGGTTCTCCCACTTCTCAACCTCCCAGCCTGAGTGGTAGCAGCTCGAGTCACTCCAGCAGACCTAGGCACAGATGCAGGCTGATTAACCACGGTCGTCGACACAGAAGCTGTGTCTGGCAAATCCTTTACAGCAACATGCACATTTGAGGCCTATTTTGGTGATTTTCACAGCATTGGCCAACAATTGCAGGGCTATGAGGTCAAAAAGTAAAACAAACCCCCAAGTAGTGACTCCTATTTTGGAAAATACACCCCTTAAGGCATTTTAAGGGGTGTAGTGAGCATTTTTACCCGATAGGTGTTTTTCATTACAAATTACTTAATGTGCAGCGAATGGTGCAAAGTAAAAATTGCAAATTTCCACTAACATGCCATTTTACTGCACAATATGTTGTGCCCAGTTTGTGTCACTGAAGACTAATACATGATAAAATGTTAAGCGGGTTCTCCCGGCTATGGCAATGCTATATTTGTGAACATAAACTGCTGTTTGGGTAGACTGTAGGGTTCAGAAGTGAGGGAGCACCATTTGGCTTTTGGAGTACAGATTGTGCTTGGTAGTTGTTCTGTTCGGGGTTTTACTGGTATTTCAGTTAGGGATATGTGGGGGAATATGTAAGCTGTGCGTAGAACATCAGGGCATAATAAGAGGGTATAATAATGCAGTAAATAAATAATAAATAATAATCTTCAGATGTGTGACCAGTGCAGCTTTTTGGCTGCCTGAGGCGAAAATTTAAATGGCGCCCCCCACCTCCTCCTGGCTATTCTACATCACTAGCGGCCTCCTCCAACTCTTGCGGATGCGCCGTTGCCTTGTACTCACCTGTCATGCGTGGTGCATTGATGAATCCGGGCAGAGTACACCTCGCAGCATGGTGCGTGCCCAAGGAGTACAAAGCAATGGTGCATCCGAAAAAGTTTGAGGAGACTGATAGTGATGTAGAACAGCCAGAAAGATGTCAATCAAGCATGGAAAAGTGGGTTTGGAGGCAGGACTATGTAACTCTTCAGGATAGCAGCACCGCCCCATGAGTCTTTAATGTGTAATTAGCATATAGTGTGTGCCGTTTTAAAAGTTGATTGTATAGATTTTGCTGCATCTGATTAAAACATACTGGAATGTTTGGAAATATTGTCAGGTCAGGTACTACTGAATGGTAGCGGTTCAAGGGGTTAAAACTACCTGAAAGGTTCCCATTAAATATACAATAAATTGAAAACAATTCCATCTGCCATGCAATTTTGTTTTAATGAATATATTCTATATAATAACAGCTCCAGAACCAAGCTCAGTACATAAATACAGTACCAGAACAAAACTCAATACATATATACAGCACCAGAACAAAGCCCAGTACTTAAATACAGCACCAGAACAAAGCTCAGCACATAAAAACAGCACCAAAACAAAGCTCAGTGCATATATGCACACCAGAACAAAGCTCATTACATAAATAAAGCACCAGCACTATGCTCAGTACATATATACAGCACCAGAACTAAGTTCAGTACATAAATAAAGCACCAGAATCAAGCTCAGTTTCACGATCTAGGGGTATGTGGACCCACTATGCCGTTCCGCCGTAGCAGAGGGGCAGCTGACCAACTCACAGTCTATGCAAAAGTCTATGGAAGGAGTGTAGCACAAGGGTACCTGGGATAATCCAGACGGTGGCAAGGGCTCTGGCACAGATGGGACTAGATGTCGCGGGTTGCGCCAGACGTGGCGGATGGTACCGGGGATGGCAGGTGACACCAGACGAGGTGTATTCCGGCAGGCAAGGCGTGGCTCAGATACTAAACAGGCTCGGAAGCAAGACACATCACGGGATACAGGAGGCAGGGCACAGGATTACTGGGAGCAGGAAAACACTATGGGACCATTTGCAATATTAACATGGGAAAACTGCACCAATGCTCAGGCAAGGAGTGGACCCACTAGTCCGAGGTGATCGGGGATGGATTAGGGAATTCTTGAAGGGTGCGTGCGCTTGAAGCAGGGCCGGGCAGCCGCGAGTCCTTGCGTCTCCACGGAGGGGGATTGTTGGCAGGATGCCAGCGGTCTGTGGTCGCGGCAGTCACCAGGTAAGGAACGGCGAGGGTCCGTGACTACGGCTGTGACAGTACCCCCTTACACCCCCTCTTGTTGGGTCTGGAGCGTAAGAGGAATTTCCTTATGAGGGTAGGGGCATTGAGCTTCTCGTCTGGCTCCCAGGACCTCTCCTCAGGACCAAACCCTCTCCAGTCCACTAGATAGAAAGTTCTTCCTCCTACTCTCTTACAGTCCAGAATTTATTTTACCTCGAACACATTAGACAACCGGCTGGGAGCAACTGCAGACCTAGGAGCTTTACTGAAGCAGTTCAGAACCACAGGACATGTAGAATGAGTTACGGATCTTGAGAGTGGGTGGTAACCGAAGTTTATAGGATACAGGGTTAATCCGTTGCAGAACTTCGAAAGGACCGAGGAACCTGGTAGCGAATTTGTGAGAGGGTATCTTGAGACGAATTCACCTTTTATCGGCATGCTTTTTCATGCGGTCCACTGCTTGGAGGATCGCAGCCCTAGTTTGCTGCCAGATGTGAATAAAAGTCCCAAAAGAAGAGTTGGCTGCTGAGTCATGGCGGGCACAGGAAGAGAAACTCGAGGATGCTGGCTGTACACGATGTAGAAGGAAGACGAGGCAGTAGACTCACTTGTGTGATTATTGTACGACAATTCCGCCCAAGGCAGAAGTTGCACACAATTGTCGTGTTTGGCAGAAAGTAAATGACAGAGATAGTTCTCCAAAATTTGATTGGTCCTCTCCACTTGACCATTGGACTGTGGGTGTTTGGCAGAAGAGAAGTCCAGTTTTACATCTAACAGGTTGCACAGGGATCTCCAGAACTTGGATGTAAACTGTACTCCCCGGTCCGAGACCATATGTAGAGGAAGTCTGTGCAGGTTGAAGATGTGCAGAATAAACAGATTTGCCAGACGAGGAGCAGACGGGAGACTAGTCAGTGGAACAAAATGTGCCATTTTAGAGAAAAGATCCACTACTACCCAGATTGTAGTACATCCAGCAAAAGAAGGAAGGTCAGTGATAAAGTCCATCGCAATATGCTGAAAAGGGGCATCTGGAACTGGCAGGGGTAGAAGTAGGCAAGCATGTTTAGGGCGGGCAGATTTGTTCGAGGCACAGTTAGCACATGAGGAGACATAGTCTGCAACATTTCCAGGTAGAGTGGGCCACCAATAGTGACGAGCTATCAAGTCCTGTCTTACGTACACCAGAGTGCCCAGCTAGTTTAGAGTTGTGGCCCCAGAGGAGAATTCTCTACCTGTCAGCAGGGCGGACAAAAGTCTTTCCAGGGAGAATGTCTCTAATTTGCAGGGGTTTAGCAGCAATAATCCTAGAAGGATCTATGATGTATTGAGGAATCTCCTCAGAGTCATTGGTTTCAAAGAAGCGAGACAGGGCATCTGCTTTCACATTATTTTCGCGTGGATTTAACCATTATGCCGACTGTAGGTATGTGAGGTCCTTGTTGTCTGTATAGATGATAATAGGATTGTTAGCACCCTCCAGCAAGTGTCTACACTCCTCTAAGGCCAACTTGACGGCCAACGATTCCCGATCGCCGATGGAATAGTTGCGTTCTGCTGGGGAGAATAATTTTGAGAAGAAGCCACAAGCCACCATCTTGCCTTTCTTTTAGGCATAGTAGTGCTCCCGCACCTACGACACAGGCGTCCATCTCCAGAAGGAATTGCCGAGAAGCATCAGGCTGATGGAGAACAGATGTTGAGGTAAAAGCGTTCTTGAGATCAGAAAACGCAGATTCTGCCAGACTTTGGCGTTCACCCCCTTTTTGGTGAGGGCCGAGATTGGAGCAGTCAGAGATGAGAAATTCAAGATGAATTGCCGATAGAAGTTTACAAATTCCAGAAATCGTTGTATGGAACGAAGGCTCTGAGGTCGTGGCCATTCTAATACGGATCTCATCTTTTCTGGATCCATCTTGAGACCACGGTCAGACACATTGTAGCCCAGGAAGGGCAAAGAGTTGTTCTCGAACACACATTTCTCGAATTCCCCCTCAACCGCAAGAGAACTTGGCGAACATGCTTCCGATGTGTCAACAAGTCAGGTGAGTAAATCAGGATGTCGTCCAGATAGACCACCACACAGACATACAGTAGGTCTCGGAAAATGTAATTCATAAACTCCTGGACACAGCTGGGGAGTTACATAGTCCAAAAGGCATCATGAGGTATTCATAATGGCCGTCTCGGGTGTTAAATGCGGTTTTCCACTCGTCACCCTTGCGTATTCAGATCAAGTTATAAGCTCCGCGTAGATCCAGCTTTGTGAACACCTTGGCCCCACGAATTCTATCAAACAGTTCAGAGATAAGTGGTAGGGGGTACTTATTCTTGTCCGTAACTTGGTTCAGTCCACGACAGTCGATACATGGACGAAGAGATTGGTCCTTTTTCTTTATGAAGAAGAATCTGGCTCCTGCCGGAGAGGATGACTTCCGGATGAACGCTCTCTTGAGGTTCTCTTTAACATCGGCAGACATGGCTAAGGTCTCTGACAGGGAGAGAGAATAAACTTGACCTCGAAGTGGCTAGGAATCAGGAAGTAATTAAACTGGGCAATCATAGCTGCGATGAGGAGGAAGCATCTCTGCCTCCTTCGTACAGAAGACGTCTGTGCATCTGGCATATTGTGATGGTAGATCAGGGAGTGACTGAGGCAGTGGAGGCAAAACAGGACAAGCCCGTGGTAGGCAAGGCATTTGGGGCCCTATTGGAGGACCTCTCCAGAACTCCAGTTAAGAACCGGAGCATGTAGGTGGAGCCACGGCAGGCCCAGCAGGACAGGGTTGATGGATTTGGGCAGGATGAGGAAGGTGATCTGTTCCAAGTGAAGGACCCCAATTTGTAAGGTCAGTGGTTTAGTGACAAACACAATAGGATCGGGCAATGGTAGTACATTTACAGAGTTAACAGCTAGGGGTCTCTCTAGAAGAACTGTGGGTAGATGTAGATGGTCCACTAAATCCTGCTGGATGAAACTTGCAGCTGCTCCAGAATCAAGATAGGCAGAGTGTGATATCTCCTCCGGGGTGATGGTCACAGGCATAGATAACTTTGAAGTTTGATGTTTGGCGTCCCCCCTCCCCTAGAGTTGCCTCTCCAACTAACCCTAGGTGCTGGAGTTTCCCGGCTTTTGTGGATATTGGCGCACAAAATGACCTTTGAGTACATATATACAATACCAGAACCAAGCTCATTACATAAATACAACACCAGAACAAAGCTCAGTATATAAACAAAGCACCAGAATCAAATTCAGTGTAACGTCTATGGTCGCGGACCATCGTCCTGACTTACCCTTTGACGGCCGCGGCCATGGACGAGCGAGTTCCCAGCAGCATCTCCCTCCTGGGAGACACCGGCACTCACTTCCTGGTTCGGACACTGTCTCCCGCAGGGTGCACGCGCCCGCGTGGGCTCGGCCCTAAAGGGCCAGTATGCGCACATTTGCAGAATAGCTGCCATTAGCCCAGAATGCCTCTGGACTATAAAAGGGGCTCTGCCCTCTCAATCATTGACTGAGCGTTGTTGTGTTACCCTAGTTTGTCCTTGCAAATGGTCTCTTAGTGTTTTCCAGTTCCCAGTGTGTCCCGTTCCTGCCGCCTGTACACTGTATCCTGTGCTACCGTACCTCTGTGCCTTCTAGAGTTGGAGTCGTGTTGTGCCCTCCGCTGCATCTACTGTGTCGCACCCCACCGGGTGTCTGTCAACTGCCAGAGCCTCATCTTAGCCTGAAACCACCGCTACTGTCTACATTGCCTCAGGTACCCTTTCAGAACTATAGACATTGTATATATACCTGTTTGGCCAGCTGCTATCCCGCTACGTGGTACGGCCCAGTGGGTCCACACCCCACGCTGTGACAGTACGCTCAGGCCATGGACCCCGCTGGCCAATTCAAGGGCCTGTCACCGTCTCAAGCCATGCAAGCGGACCTGCAGGACCTGCAAACACGACAGGATCAACTCCTTGTGGCAGTAAACTCCTTGGCACTACAGCTAGGGGCACTAGCTGCTTCCTTCTCTGCTCCTGTTCCAGCTTCTCCGGCTGATCCTCCTGCTACACCTCCTGTCAGCACCAGTTCTGATCCTTGGTTATCGCTGCCACTACCGCCTCGTTTTAACGGAGACGCAAGCA
The DNA here is from genome assembly GCF_050947455.1 of Rhinoderma darwinii. Taxonomy (NCBI): domain Eukaryota; kingdom Metazoa; phylum Chordata; class Amphibia; order Anura; family Rhinodermatidae; genus Rhinoderma; species Rhinoderma darwinii. The sequence continues at coordinate 92,533,113 of NC_134694.1, forward strand.
CATGCAGAGGACTTCTTAAGCAGTGTCATATCCACTTCACCTTGCACGCCAGAGCATTTCCCTCGGACAGCGCCAGGATTGCCTTCATTGTTTCTCTGCTTGCAGACAAAACCCTGGCATGGGCAAACCCTATCTGGGAACGACAGGGACCCGAGACCCGAGACTTTCAGGGGTTCCTGAAGTTATTCTGCATTGTGTTTGAGGAGCCTCGACGAGTCTCGTCGGCAGCTACATCTCTACTGAACCTTCGCCAGGAAGACACCTCCGTGGGCAAGTGCACCATCCAGTTCCGGACCCTGGCAGGGGAGCTGTCCTGGAACAACGAGGTGTTAGTAGCTTCCTCTGGCATGCTCTGTCATCTGAGATGAAGGACGAACTGGCTGCTCGTGATCTACCACCTACCTTGGACGACCTAATTTTACTTGCTACCCGGGTTGATATGAGGCTCAGAGAAAGATCCCAAGAGGTTCGTCGAGAGAGAAGGCTTCCTAGGTTGGCTCCCAACTTACAGCAACCCCTTCTTGTCCTCATCTGTTGCTCAATCTGAGGTCCCGATGCAAGTGGATCGGCTTAGACTATCTGTCCAGGACAAACAGCGCAGGCGCACTTCTGGACTTTGTCTATAATGCGGCCTCGCTGGCCATGTCGTGCGTCTGTGTCCCAAGAAGCCAAAAAACTCCAACCCCTAGGATTGGTTGGGGAGACAACCCTGTGCGACACAGCATTTGACAGAGAACTCTCCTCCAAGCTGTCCATCCCTGTGACTATTGTCGCTGGCGAGAGGTCCCACCTGGCCTCTGCCTATCTGGACTCTGGCTCTGCAGCCAATTTTATACGCGGAGACTTGTTGATCTTCACTTGCATGCTATCCTTCTGGTGAAGTCGTTGATCGTTGCCTCAGTAGATGGACTGCCGCCCAAGTGCCTCAACCGCTGTCTGGGGCATATCCATCCACTTCAGCCTCCTCCGCATTAGTCATTGGCAGGGTTGCCCTCTTGCTTCTCTCAGTTCTCGGATGTCTTCAACAAGAAGGAGGCAGAGATGTTGCCGTCACACCGGGCGTATGATTGTCTTATTGACTTGTTTCCTGATTCGTCTCCTCCTCACGGTAGAGTATACCCTCTCTCATACCTGAGACCCAGTCGATGTCCGCCTATATCAAGGAGAATTTAGAGAGGGGCTTCATACGCAAATCCTCGTCCCCGGCCGGGGGCCGGGTTTTTCTTTGTTAAAAAGAAGGACGGATCCCGCCGACCCAGCATTGACTACCGGGGTCTCAACCAGATTACGGAAAAGAACAGGTACCCGTTGCCTTTAATCTCTGAACTGTTTGATCGTATACGGGGAGCAAAATGTTTTTACAAACTAGACCTGCGGGGGGCCTACAATCTAATCCGGATTCATCAGGGTGACGAATGGAAGACGGCATTTAATACACGTGATGGGCACTACGAATACCTGGTTATGCCCTTCAGCCTGTGTAACGCCCCCGCGGTCTTTCAAGAGTTTGTCAATGACATCTTCCATGATCTCCTCTATGTCTGTGTTGTGGTGTATCTTGATGACATTTTGATTTTTTACCCGAGATACAGCGACTCATCAGAGACATGTACGCCAAGTTTTGCTTAGATTAAGGGAGAATCACCTATTTGCCGAGCTGCAGAAATGCGTGTTCAAGAGAAAGTCTCTACCCTTCCTAGGCTACATCATCTCCGATCAGGGCCTCAAAATGGATCCTGAAAAGATAAAGGCTGTCTTGAAATGGCCACGCCCTCAAGGCTTAAGGGCCATACAGCACTTTCTGGGATTCGCCAACTTCTACCGGCTGTTCATCCCCAACTTCTCCTCACTGACAGCTCCCATCTCTACCCTCACCAAAAATGGTATGAACGCCAAGGTGTGGACTCCAGAAGCAGAGTCCGCATTCAAGAGCTTAAAGAAGGCCTTCACGTCAGCCTCAATCCTCCATCATCCTGATGTGTCACTACAATTTTCGTTGGAGGTGGACGCCTCCTCTTTTGGTGCTGGCGTACTTCTGTTCCAGAGAGGCTCCAAAGGCAAGACTGTGGTATGTGGCTACTACTCTAAGCTTTTTTCTCCCGCAGAGCGTAACTACTCGATTGGGGATCGGGAGTTACTGGCCAACAAGCTGGCTCTGCAGGAGTGGAGACACCTGCTAGAGGGCGCAGCTCATCCAATCCTGGTATTCACGGATCACAAGAATGTCACATATCTCCAGACGGGCCAACGGCTGAACCCTCGTCAAGCCAGGGGGGTCGCTGTTCTTTGCTCGGTTCCAGTTTGAGCTCCACTACTTCCCTGCCGACAAGAATGTGAGGGCCAATGCCTTGTCCAGGTCGTTCGAGACAGAAGACACTGTGGAGTCCCTACAGAATATCATTGACCCTTCCTGCATCATCTCTGTCAACCCTATGCAGGTTAGAGACATTCCCCCGGGGAGGACCTTTGTGCGTTTGGCAGACAGAGGAAGAATTTTCCACTGGGGACACAGTTCCAAGCTGGCAGGTCACACGGGTGCCCGTAAGACCCGAGGCCTAATAGCCCATCAGTTCTGGTGGCCCACGCTGCCCAAAGACGTCACAGATTTTGTCTCCTCCTGCACAGTGTGCACAGCAAATAAAGTTGCCCACTCCAGACCAGTTGGTCTACTCCAGCCACTGCCTGTGTCCGATGCCCACTGGCAACATATTGCTATGGACTTTGTCACGGACCTGCCTCTCCCTGCTGTATACAGTACGGTCTGGGTGGTGGTGGATCGATTCTCAAAAATGGCTAATTTTGTTCCACTGACTGGCCTGCCTTCTGCTTCCCGATTCAGTTCACCTCAAAGTTCTGGAGAGCCCTTTGCGGTCTTCTCGGTGTGAAGTTGGACTACTCCTGAGCCTACCATCAGCAGTCCAATGGTCAAGTCGAGAGGACTAATCAGATTGTGGAGAACTATCTGCGGCACTTTATCTACAGGCAGCATGATGACTGGGTGCAGCTGCTTCCTTGGGCTACGTTCTCCTACAACAACCATACTAGTGAGTCCACCACCTCCAGCCCATTCTTCATTGTCTACGGCCAGCATCCACGAATAATTCTTCCTGCTTCCACTGTATTACAGGTGCGTGCAGCTACTTTCAGGGACTTTCTACAGATATGGCAGCAGACCCGATCTTCTATTCTGCTGGCGGTCGACCGCATGAAGAGAAAGGCAGACACAAGGGGACGAGAGCCTCCCCAGTTTCTTCCAGGCACTAAAGTCTGGCTGTCTTATAAGAATATCCGGCTGAGGGTGACATCTTGCAAGTTTGCTCCAAGGTTTCTCGGACACTTCGAGATTCTTCTACATATAAATCCTGTCTCCTACAAGCTTCGGCTGCCTCCACCCTCAAGATCCCAAACTCCTTTCACGTCTCTCTGCTGAAGCCTGTGGTCCTGAACTGCTACTCCAAGACTCCTAGTTCCGCAGTGGCTCCTAGGGGCTCCTAGGGGACATTCGAGGTGAGGGAGATCTTGGACACCAAGAGAGTAGGAGGAAGAACGTTTTATTTGGTGGATTGGAGGGGATTTGGGCCAGAGTAGAGGTCTTGGGAGCCAGAGGAGAATATCAACGCTCCTGCCCTCGTGAAGAAGTTTTTCTCCCACTCTGGTCCCAAGAAGAGGGGGCATAAGAGGGGAGATACTGTAACGTCTATGGCTGCGGACCGTCGTCCTGACTTACCCTCTGTCGGTCGCGGCCATGGATGAGCGAGTTCCCGGCGGCATCACCATCCTGGGAGACTCCGGCTCTCCCTTCCTGGTTTGGACACTGTCTCCCGCAGGGTGCGCGCCCGCGCGTGCTTGGCCTTAAAGGACCAGTATGCGCATATTTGCAGAATAGCTGCAATTAACCCAGAATGCCCCTGGACTATAAAAGGGGCTCTGCCCTCTCAATCATTGCCTGAGCGTTGTTGTGTTACCATAGTTTGTCCTTGCAAATGGTCTCCTAGTGTTTTCCAGTTCCCAGTGTGTCCCATTCCTGCCGCCTGTACCGTGTATCCTGTGCTACCGTGCCTTTGTGCCTTCTAGAGTTGGAGTCATGTTGTGCCCTCCGCTGCATCTACTGTGTCGCACCCTGCAGGGTGTCTGTCTACTGCCGGAGCCTCATCTTAGCCTGAAAGCACCGCTACTATCTACATTGCCTAGGTATGAATCCATCGGTGCAGATCACATCCACCCATACATGCTGTTTGTCTTCCCTGAGGCCAATGGAATCTTCCAGCAAGACAATGCGACATGTTATACAGCTAGAAATGTCAGACAGTTGTTGGTAGAGTGACATGACTAAGACTTCCAAGTACTTCCCTGGCCCCCTAATTTGCCAGACTTGAACCCAATTGAGCATCTGTGAGATGACCTCAGTCTACTTGTAAGCTCTATGGATCCACCTCCACACACCCTCTAGCAAATGTGGGATGCACTACAGACAATTTTGTGTTTTCCATGAAAACTCACACTTATATTTATCAAATGAGTTGCAAAATGACTAGAAAATATAATCAAGACATTGACAAGGTTAGAAATAATGATTTTTATTTGAAATAATAATTATCTCCTTCAAACTTTGCTTTCATCAAAGAATGCTCCATTTGCAGCAATGACAGCATTGCAGACCTTTGGCATTCTAGCTGTTAATTTGCTTAGGTAATCGGGAGAAATTTCACCCCATGCTTCCAGAAGCCCCTCCCACAAGTTGGATTGGCTTGATGGGCACTTCTTGCGTACCATACGGTCAAGCTGCTCCCACAACAGCTCTATGGGGTTGAGATCTGGTGACTGCGCTGGCCACTCCATTGCAGATAGAATACCAGCTGCCTGCTTATTCCCTAAATAGTTCTTTCATAATTTGGTGGTGTGTTCTTTGGGTCATTGTCCTGTTGTAGGATGAAATTGGCTCCAATCAAGCGCTGTCCACAGGGTATGGCATGCCGTTGCAAAATGGAGTGATAGCCTTCCTTATTCAAAATCCCTTTTACCTTGTACAAATCTCCCACTTTACCAGCACCAAAGCAAGCCCAGACCATCACATTACCTCCACCATGCTTGACAGAGGCACTCTTCCAGCATCTTTTCAGTTGTTCTGCATTTCACAAATGTTCTTCTGTGTGATCCAAACACCACAAACTTCGATTCATCTGTCCATAACACTTTTTTCCAATCTTCCTCTGTCCAATGTCTGTGTGCTTTTGCCCATATTAATCTTTTCCTTTTATTAGCCAGTCTCAGATATGGCTTTTTCTTTGCCACTCTGCCCTGAAGGCCAGCATCCCGGAGTCGCCTCTTCACTGTAGATGTTGACACTGGCGTTTTGCGGGTACTATTTAATGAAGCTGCCAGTTGAGGACCTGTGAGGCGTCTATTTCTCAAACTAGAGACTCTAATGTACTTGTCTTGTTGCTCAGTTGTGCAGCGGGGCCTCCCACTTCTCTTTCTACTCTGGTTAGAGCCTGTTTGTGCTGTCCTCTGAAGGGAGTAGTACACACCGTTGTAGGAAATCATCAGTTTCTTGGCAATTTCTCGCATGGAATAGTCTTCATTTCTAAGAACAAGAATAGACTGTCGAGTTTCACATGAAAGCTCTCTTTTTCTAGCCATTTTGAGAGTTTAATCGAACCCACAAATGTAATGCTCCAGATTTTCAACTAGCTCAAAGGAAGGTCAGTTTTATAGCTCCTCTAAACAGCAAAACTGTTTACAGCGGTGCTAACATAATTGCACAAGGGTTTTCAAGTGTTTTCTAATCATCCATTAGCCTTCTAACACAGTTAGCAAACACAATGTACCATTAGAACACTGGAGTGATGGTTGCTGGAAATTGGCCTCTATACACCTATGTAGATATTGCATTAAAAACCAGACGTTTGCAGCTAGAATAGTCATTTAGCACATTAACAATGTATAGAGTGTATTTTTGATTAATTTAATGTTATCTTCATTGAAAAAAACTGTGCTTTTCTTTTAAAAAAAAGGACATTTCTAAGTGACCCTAAACTTTTGAACGGTAGTGTACAACATCAAAACCAAGCTCAGTACATAAATACAGCACCAGAACCAAACTCAATAAATAAATACACAGAACCAGAACAAAGCTCAGTACATATATACAACACCAGAACCAAGCTCAGTACATAAATACAACACCTTGAACCAAGCTCAGTACATAAATAAAGCACCAGAACCAAGCGCAATACATATATACAGCACCAGAACAAAGCTCAATACATATGTACAGTAGCAGAACAAAGCTCAGTACATAAATACAGCATCAGAACCAAACCCAGTACATAAATACAGCACCAGAACAAATACAGCTCAATACACAAATCATTTGCAAATTTAGAGCAACCCCTGCTAGATAGGTTTGTGCAGCGTAAAACTACAGCTCCCAGCATAGCTTGAACAATGGTAAGGATATACTGGTAGTTGCTGTTTCACAAAAAGAAAAACATACCACCAATCATCTCGCTGCAGATCATACAGTGACTACAATACTGATTAGAGGCCGAATAAACATTTACATTGAGTGACTCACAGGTGACATCTTCTCAGATTGTAGTTGTTCTTTTTCTCTTTTCTTCTACATCCGATCCAGACTTCTATGATGACTTCTCCCATCCACAACCCATTTCTGCAGTTTGCCGCTCAGATGTCTTCAGCTTCTCACTTTTCAAACATTTCTGTACCTATAAACCAAGATAAAATTCTCATGGTGCCACACACAACACCACTAAATATAATAGCGTCATACACTGTACCTCTAATTATAATAGTGCAATACACTGTGACCCAGATTATAGTAGCACTATACGCTGTATCCCAAACACACAGTGCCCCCTGCAGATAGTGCCCCACCATAAAGCCCCTTGTATATAGTGTCCCCCATAAAGCCCCCTGTAGATGGTGTCCCTTATGGAGCCCCTTGCAGACAGTGCCCCACATAGCGCCCCTGTAGATAGTGCCCAACATATATAGTGTCCCCTATAGAGCCTCCTGTAGATACTGCCCCGATACAGCCTCCTGTAGATAGTGCCCCCCATAGAGGCCCCTGTAGATATTGCCCCCAATAGTGCCCCCTGTAGATAGTGCAATACATATATCCCCATGTAGATATTGGCCTCCATAGAGAACCCTGGAGATAGTGCCCCCTGGAGATAGTGCCCTAAATATATCCTCCTGTAGATATTGGCTCCTGTAGATAGTACATCACATACAGCCCCCTGTAGATAGACCCCTACATATAGCCCAGTGTATATAGTGCCGCACAAACAACCCCCTGTAGATAGTGCCCCACATATAGCCCAGTGTAGATAGTGCCCACATATAGCCAAGTGTAGATAGAGCCCCACATATAGCCCCCCTGTAGATAGAGCTATACACTATTAACAGAAAAAAAACAAATCTTTACTCACCTAATTCCGTTCCCGCACTGTCCTCTAGCAATGCAGGCCTGCTCTCTCTCTCTCGCTTGCGTCATTAAAAGGCGCAGGAGTAGGTGGCAGTGGCTGAATTCAGTGGCGCCGCCTCCTCCTCAGAGAGGCAGCAGGCCGCCGCCTGAGATGAGAAGCTGGGCCAGTGTCGCACTGATAAATTTTGTCCAATCTTATCCGCTTTTGGAACACTCTGCACATTTTGTATTGCTATATTCTGAGAGCCAGGACTGAGCTGTGTTAGGACTTATTCATTGCGGGACAATCTGTGGTTTTCATTGATACCATTTTGGGATGCATGTAATTTTTTGATCACTTTTTATTCTATTTTTTAGCAAGCAAGGTGACCAAGAACCAGCAATTCTGACAATGTTTTTCTGACAATGACAATTTTACTTTATTCTGCGGGTACAATTATGGCGATACCATATCGATATAGTTTTTTTATGTTTTCCAGCGTTTGCACAATAAAATCACTTTTTAAAAAAAAAAAATAATAATTTTTTGTGTCACCATATTCTGAGAGCTATAACTTTTTTATTTTTCCATCAAAAAAGCTGCATAAGTGCTTGTTTTTTACGGGACGGGTTGTAGTTTTTATTGGTACTATTTTGGGGTACATGCAACTTTTTGATCACTTTTTATTCTATGCTTTGGGAGGGATGGTAACAAAAAAAAATTGTGATTCTGGCATTGCTTTTAATTTTTTTTGCGGTGTTCACCGTGCCGGAAAAAGTTTTATCGTTTTAGTCCTTATGAACGTGGTGACACAACAAATTAACCATCAATACAATAAAAAATAAACCTATCCTATGTGTTATCTGCAGTCTGTGTGGCTAAAGCAGAAGGGGTTGTGACATGGATCACTGAATCTAATAAAACATAAATTTTTCAAGCAGATGTGAAGCATCTTAGATATATGGCAGCCACTTGTGTCTGTCACCATTGATCATGGATAAAGATCATCCTTAGTGAAAGTAGCCTGTTATCTATGTGTTACGAACAGCATGTTTGTGGACGCCCTTGGTACTCCACCAGCCACCTCTTTGGGCATTATCTAAGTAGCCACCCTTTAACCCCTATACAGGGATCTGGTCCTCGCTGCGGCGAAGCTACCAGGTCACTAACTCTTGAGGTGGTCTCGGTGGAGTTGCTGCTTGCCCAGCGGATCAGGAACAGGTACTGATAGATAGTACCTTGGTGGATGGAAGCTTCAGCCTTGCCGACAGTAGGAGGCAGACTAACAACAGGCAGCTGGATGGAAGGTGATAACAGATCGCTGGACACAGATAGATAGCAGGTAGCTGGACACAGACAGGTAGCGGGTAGCTGGACACAGACAGATAGCGGGTAGTGGACACAGGAAGGTATTTGGTAGCTGGACACAGGCGGGTAGCAGGTAACTGACAACAGGAAGCAATAGCGGACTGGATACCGGCTAGTTGCGGATATCCGGATGCAGGCAGACAACAGACAGCAATAGCGGACTGGATACAGGCTGATAACAGTTAGCAATAGTGGACTAGAATCAGATGCACACAGGAAACTATGCAGGATACAACTAGGTTGTTCCAATGTTGATCAGGCACCAGTTGGATTGTGGAGGTACCTTAAATAGTCCTGTAGTAAAAGGGATTGGACATATGGATTTTGAATTGCACTAAGGAACATGTGGCTATGGTCAGAGGAACACAGCAGAAGCTGGTGGCCTGGAAGTGGAGCAGGGCCAGGTGGCAGGCAGGGAAGGTACGAGACACGACGGCGGGGACAGCCGGCTGGAGTGTGACCTGCTGCCAGAGTTTAAATATGTGATCAACCAGGATAAGCGAAGACCATGATAAATGTTCCCTTTGATTTGCATGCTTTTTATACAACTTAAGACTCACTGGTGCATATTTACTACTGTGTCTGGTTCTTAAGTGTCGAAAAATGTGCCAAATTGTGGCGCAAATTGGTGCAGTTTGGCACGTTTTTTATGTTTTCACCTAGCAAGACAATTTTTAAAAGTGTTCTTAAATGCTTGGCTTAGCGGAAAATGGATAGCAGCTTGCCGTAGAGGGGACTTAAAATGCACCATATTTTGCCCAAAAAAATGGGCTGAAAATTCTGGTGCAAAATAAGCCAAATCAAAGTGGTATATGTAAGAGATAAGTGTCTAAAAGGTCACCCAAGATGCGCCAAAATTATCATGTAATTTACCTTGAGTGATCATCCTGTGGCCTAACCAGGGGCCAGGACTGGGGTCCAGCACATATTTGTTCATTTTTAGGTGTTTTTAGATTTTGTCTGTTTGCTTTATAGTTTGCATTTTTTGTATATTGTATTATGGTAATAAAGTGATTTCATTCATATTTAGATGTGCACTCTGCTATACGTGTTTCTTTGCTTTACACATTTTTACATGTTTATTACACACATTGATTTGCACCCTTCCAATATCAGTTTGTGGTGCCCAGTACTCTCTATATTGTTTCTGTAATAAATATGGTGCAAGCTTCACTAAAGATACATATTGGCATACTGCATGGCAGTACGACAGTATTAATAAATATTCTCCATTGACTATAGCTAAATATTTTTCTTAAGTTAGTGCATACAATAAGTGATACTTATACTGGTCTTTTTAGACCTCCATAACATCTATTTCCCAACCATGTACTTCCTGTGTGGAGAGTACACTATACTTTTGGTTTTCGGGAAAGTGACAATTTTTTTATGCACAGTATACTTCATAAAGTGTGAGGGTATGTTCACACGGCCAAATTTCAGACGTATACGAGGCGTATTATGCCTCGTTTTACGTCTGAAAATACGGCTCCAATACGTCGGCAAACATCTGCCCATTCATTTGAATGGGTTTACCGACGTACTGTGCAGACAACCTGTTATTTACGCGTCGTCGTTTGACAGCTGTCAAACGACGACGCGTAAAAATACAGCCTTGTCAAAAGAAGTGCAGGACACTTCTTTGGACGTTTTTGGAGCTGTTTTCTCATAGACTCCAATGAAAACAACTCCAAAAACGAGTTGGTAAAAAAACGAGTTGGTAAAAATGCGAGTTGGTAAAAAAACGTCTGAAAAGCAGGGTCTGTTTTCCCTTGAAAACAGCTCTGGATTTTCAGACGTTTTGGTTGACTACGTGTGAACATACCCTTAGGGTATGTTCACACGGCCAAATTTCAGACGTATACGAGGCGTATTATGCCTCGTTTTATGTCTGAAAATATGGCTACAATACGTCGGCAAACATCTGCCCATTCATTTGAATGGGTTTGCCGACGTACTGTGCAGACGACCTGTTATTTACGCGTCGTCTTTTGACAGCTGTCAAACGACGACTCGTAAAAATACAGCCTCATCAAAAGAAGTGCAGGACACTTCTTTCAGACGTTTTTGGAGCTGTTTTCTCATAGACTCCAATGAAAACAGCTCCAAAAACGAGTTGGTAAAAAAATGAGTTGGTAAAAATGCGAGTTGGTAAAAAACGTCTGAAAAGCAGGGTCTGTTTTCCCTTGAAAACAGCTCTGGATTTTCAGACGTTTTGGTTGACTACGTGTGAACATACCCTTAGAGCTAACCCCAATTCATCTCACTTTCTATTATTTCACTTATTGCATTGATCATTTTAAAAGTATGCTGGACAAGACTCTGACCTTAGGCATTAATATCACATAGAAAAGTTCTTTGAGGACAATTCAAAGTATCAGCTATGACTGTATATTTGGTTTTTGAGACCATGCCAGTGTTGTTATTCATATTTATACAATTTACTTGGAATCTTTTAAATATTTTAATACTCAGTATATAGGGTGATATCCATATGATATGAAGTGCCAACTAGATTTTACATGCTTTTTACTCTATAATAAAGGTTTTGTCAAGGACTTTTAATTGATGTGATCATTTTATGATCAGTGGGTCTGACCCCCATGAACCCAACCAATCAGCAGAATAAAGTGGCCATGTCACTGGATCAAAGTGGATGGGGCATTTGTTTATCAAGTTATAGCTTTAAAATATATTTTTATGTGCAGTATATGGGATGGTATCAAGGTGATAAAAGGAGTCAACTGTATTTTTTAGGTTTTTGAGTTTTAAGTGTTATCCATGTTCAGCAGTCAGGTGACTGTATCTAGCACTGTATGCACACAGCTTTAGAGAATTAGACACTATTGTAGGTCACATAAAATCTGAACATCACAACAAAAACGACACATGACAGGACATGTTTAATGCTCTAGAGCTGTACACATACAGTACCAGAGCCTTTGGGTGACACAATCAGTGAAGTAGCTATACGGGTCGCAGCAGTCGCTGTTGTGACCGGGGCCCACTCCCCACACAATGTCTCATCTTACTCCTTTTATGCCCTCCCTGCTAAGCAGCGCGGCATGCGGCAACCTGTGCATCCTGATTCCTCCTTCCATTCCCCATCCTCTTCTTGTACTCTGAGGTGCCGGAGTGAAGAAGACAGGGGAAAAAGATTCAGGATGCACAGACTCACTGGCGTAGCTATAGGGGTCGCAGCGGTCGCAATTGCGACCGGGCCCCGAAGCCAGGGGGGCCCACAGCCCCCCCGCACCACATCAATAAAAAGTTACTATAGTAACTCGGGCCGCGGGCCCCTGTTACTATAGTAACAGACTGTACTTACCTTCCTGGTTCCGGATTGCAGCGGAGGTCCTGACGTCAAGCGCTGTGCGCAGCGCATGACGTCACTGCGCTATGCGCCGCGCACAACATCGAGAGGACAGAGCTTCCGCCGCGGCTGAAGAGGAAGGTAAGATTAGTTGCCCTGACTGGCGGGGTCCGACTCCCGGGACCCGCCAATCAGCTGTTTTGAAGGGGCCGCAGCACTCGTACCAGTCACACTGTGAATCGGTGTCGGCGATTCACAGTGTGAGCGAGTAGTGAAATGAAGGGGAAGCAGCTCTCGTACGAGTGCTGCGGCCCCTTCAAAACAGCTGATTGGCAGGTCCCGGGAGACGGACCCCGACACATCAGTTATTGATGGCTTATCCTGAGGATAGGCCATCAATGTTTAGGGACTGCACAACCCCGTTAAGCCTACGATGTAGCAGGCTTAAAGGGCCCATTAGACAGGATGACAGATTGTGTGATCCTCTCTGCTGGGCCCTGTATCTAAGCCAATCACATGGTAGGCTTAGATACATGGCCCATGTGTGATCCTGTCTGATGGGCCCTGTATATAAGCCTACCACACTGTAGGCTTAGATACAGGGCCCCAGCACACAGTAATCTTATACTGCATAAGATTACTCTCTGCTGGACCCTGTATCTAAGCCTACCTTAGATACAGGGTCCCACAGACAGTATCACACATGGGCCCTGTATCTAAGCCTAACACATGTGTTACTAATCGTTTTTTTTGTGTGTTTTCTTACAGGTTCGGTAGTTGGACTACGTCGGATTCCAGGACTACTTCGATGACGCGTTTTTTTTTATTATCAATAAAATGGTTAACGAGGGTTGTGTGTTTTTTTTTATCTCAATAAAATATTTTTTCTATGTCTTTGTGTTTTTTTTGAAACTATATTACTACCGCCTTAGTAATGGCCGCCGGCTGATTGACAGCGTCCATTACTAAGGCGGGGTTTAGTGTTAGCCGGTGCAGAGGCTAACACTAACCCCCTTTATTACCCCGGTACCCACCGCCACCAGTGGTGCTGGGAAGAGCCGGGTACCATCAAGTACTTGACCATCTGTAGTGATGGTCGGCCACTGGGGTGGCCGCAGGCTGGTATTATCAGGAGGGGAAAGGCCAAAAACAGTGGCCCTTTCCACCCTGGTAATGCGAGGCTGCTGCTGCTTTATTGTATCTGGCTGGTTATGAAAAATGGGGGGGAACCCACGTCATTTAAAAAAAATTGGAAAGAACGATGTGGGGTCCCCCCCCAATTTTCATAACCAGCCAGATACAACACGGCAGCAGCAGGCAGCATTACCAGGGTGGGAAGGGCCACTGTTTTTGGCCTTCCCCAGCCTAATACTACCAGCCTGCGGCCACCCCGGTGCCTGCCCGTCACTACAGATGAACGGGTACTGGTTCGTACCCGGCTCTTCCCAGCACCCCTGGTGGCAGTGGGTATCGTGGTAATAATGGGGGTTAGTGTTGGCCTCTGCACCGGCTAGCATTAAGCCCCGCCTTAGTAATGGAGGTTGTCAATCAGCCAGCAGCCATTACTAAGGTGGTGATAATAAAGTTGAAAAAGATACAAGCACATAGAATTTTTTTTTTATTGAAATAAAAAAACACAACCCTCATTAACCATTTTATTGAGAATAAAAAAACGCCGTCATTGAATGCCTCGTATCCGAAGTAGTCCAACAACCGAACCTGTAAAAAAACACAAACACACAAAAATAATCAGTAACACATAAAGAAGCTAAATTATTATTCTTACCTTTCCTGGGTCCAGGCAATGCCAGCAAGCTGAGTCCTGTATCTAATCCGATCATGTGTGATACTGTCTGCTGGGCCACTGTATCTAATCCTATCATATGTGATACTGTCTGCTGAGCCACTGTATCTAATCCTATCATGTGTGATACTGTCTGCTGAGCCACTGTATCTAATCCTATCATGTGTGATACTGTCTGCTGAGCCACTGTATCTAATCCTATCATGTGTGATACTGTCTGCTGAGCCACTGTATCTAATCCTATCATGTGTGATACTGTCTGCTGAGCCAATGTATCTAATCCTATAGGGTCAAAGTGCTATAGATATGCTATGCTGTCTCATATACACACACACATATTTTTTTGGGGGGGCACATATGTATTGGGGCTATTTTCCCCTGACATTTTAAGTCCTTAGTGACGCCCCAGCTGCTAGTGCTGCATTGTTGGGTCACTTAGGAGACCCAGCGATGCAGCTGAAAGCTGCGGACCGTCGGCCATGAGAAGTTTGCGGGGGGGGGGGGGGGGGGCAATAAGAACTTTTGCATCGGGGCCCATGAGCCTTTAGCTACGCCCCTGCACAGACTGCTGTACTCCATGCTGTGAAGGAGGGAGACTGGAGAGCATAAAAGAAGTAAGGGTACTTTTAGGAAATTACAGTGGGCGGCTGCTGACCCAACATTTTGTCTGTGCAGACTGCAGGGGATATTAATACTTTTATTATTATTTTAGTGGGGGCACAAACATGGATTATTACTATGGAGAGCCCAAAAATAGGCACAATACTGTGGGGCACAAAGGGGGCATTTTTACAGTGTAGGAGCACAAAGGGGCAGGTATTGCTTTGGGGGTATTACTGAAGGGCAGTATTACTGTTGGGGACAAAGAAGGCATTATTATTTTGTAGTGGGCACAATGGAAATATTATAACTTTGTGGGGGCTCTATGACTATTATTAAAGGGGTTCTCTGGGCATGGAGCGGTTTTTCATACTGATGACCTATCCATAGGATAAGTCATCAGTATATGTTAGGTGGTCCGACACCCAGACACCGCAGAAGTTATGCAGTGGTCAGTGCCAGCAGCAGATGACTCAACCCTGTATAGCGGCCGTGCTGCAGTATTGCAGCTCTGCTCCTAATCACTTGAATTGGAGCAGAGCTAAAGTGTTGTCATGGCGGTCTGGGCCCAGATAGAGAATAAAAGAAACATTAAATGACTCCAATCAAAGAAAAAGCCACCTTGAGTCACTAATTGTAACTGTACTTTATTCACTTTTCTCTGTGTAGAACTGGTATCTGACAAATATTTGGTGACTGCATTATTTAGAGCTATACTATTATACATAGAGCTGAGTTGCTGCATCTGGGCCTGGGGACTTCTGCCCCTGATCTTTTAAGAATCTAGCAAGCAGGGGCGTAACTAGGAAAGATTGGGCCCCATAGCAAACTTTTGACTGGGGCCCCCCCTCTGCTGGGTATCACACCCCCCCCCCCTTGTAGATAGTGCCTCCATATAGATTCCACCACACAGCGCCCCCCTATAGATAGCACCATACACAGCCCCCTGTAGATAACGCCATACAGCCCCCCTGTAGATAACGCCATACAGCCCCCTCTGTAGATAACGCCAAACAGCCCTCTCTGTAGATAACGCCATACAGCCCTCTCTGTAGATAACACCATACAGACCCCCTCTGTAGATAACACCATACAGACCCCCTCTGTAGATAACACCATACAGACCCCCTCTGTAGATAACGCCATATAGCCCCCCCCCCAAAAAAAAAACGGCCTATAGTGTGTCCTACAAAAGACATGTATCCCCTTTCCACAGGATAGGGGATACATGTGTGATCGCTGGCAGCGATAAGGAGAACGGGGGACCGAAAGTCCCCCGAAGTTCTCTATGACGAACCTCGGACTTCCGGTGTCTGCGCAGTTCAATAAAAATGAAAGGAGCACTGGACACGCGTGCGCACAAGCACGACCGGTACACAAGTTATTTCCATGGAGCTGGCGACACAGACCCCGGAAGTCCGAGGTTTGTCATGGAGAACTTAGGGGGGACTTTCGGTCCCCCGTTCTCCTCATCGCTGGGCGTCCCAGCGATCCCACATGTATCCCCTATCCTGTGGATAGGGGATGCATGTCTTTTGTAGGAACAACCCCTTTAGTGGCTTCGTGCTGTAGCCATAGCGGCTGCTAGCGGAGCCTGCGGCCATGGGATGCAGGCCCCGTAGAAGTCGCTACGGCTGCTATAGCGGTAGTTACGCCACTGCGTATAGGTTTGTACGGCGTAAAACTACAGCTCCCAGCATGGCCGGAACAATGGTAAGGATTGCTGGGAGATGCGGTTTCACAAAAAAAATCATACCACCCATCATCTCGCTGCAGATCATACAGTGACTACATTACTGATTAGAGGCAGAATAAACATTTACATTAAGTGACTCACCGGTGACGTCTCAGATTCTAGTTCTTTTCTTCTCCCTCCGGTTCAGACATCTATGATGGATTTCTCCCGGCCATGACCCATTTCTGCAGTTTTCCGTTTAGATGTCTTCAGCTTCTCACTTTTAAAACATTTCTGCACCTATAAACAAAATTAAAATTCTCAACACATCTAAATATAACTGTCACACACACACACCGTGCCCCCTGTAGATAGTGACCTACATAGAAGCCCCTGTAGATAGTGCCCACATATGGACTCCAGAGCTGCAAGGCAATTGTGCTAACCACTGAGCCACCGTGCTGCCCTACATATAGCTTCCCCTATAGTTAGTGCTCCACGTATAGCCCACCTCTGTATATAGTGTCCCACATATAGCCCACCCCTGTAGACTGTGCACTACATATAGACCCCCCTGTAGATAGTGGCCCACATCCCCACATACAGACCTCCCCTGTAGCTAGTGCCCCACATATAGACCCCCCCCTGTATATAGTGGCCCACATATAGACCCCCCCTGTATATAATGGCCCACATATAGACACCCCTGTATATAATGGCCCACATATAGAGCCCCTGTATATAGTTGCCCACACCCCCACATATAGACCCCCCTGTAGCTACTGCCCCACATATAGACCCCCCTGTAGCTACTGCCCCACATATAGACCCCCCTGTATATAATGGCCCACATATAGAGCCCCCTGTAGCTACTGCCCCACATATAGACCCCCCTGTAGCTACTGCCCCACATATAGACCCCCCTGTATATAATGGCCCACATATAGAGCCCCCTGTATATAGTGGCCCACACCCCCACATATAGACCCCCCTGTAGCTACTGCCCCACATATAGACCCCCCCTATATATAATAGCCCACATAAAGACGACCCCCCCCCTATAGATAGACCCCCCCACTATAGATAATGCCATTCACATTTGTATGAGGAAAAAAATATATAAACTTGACATACTCACATGATCCCGTTCCCACGCTGTTCACTGGCGATACAGACATGCTCTCTTCTGAGCATGTCTGCAGGAGCTGAACGAGCGTCCTCCAATGACGCTGATTGGCGGGGCAGAATGACTTGCCCCGCCAATCAGCACCTTCCAAGCATGGAAGCGGCGCGATGATGTCATCGCGCCGCTAGCCAATCAGTGTCATTGTAAGGCACTGGATGGTCAGGCACGGAACATGCCCGGCCATTCAGTGCTAATACATGTATTTGGCTGCCGCTAGCACTGGGGCCTCCTCCGGTGCTAGCGACACCTACAGGCATGAGAGGGCCTGTGTAAGGCTCGGCGGTGCAGGCCCCACAGTAGCGGCGCTACCGCTGTAGCAGCCATAACGGCTGCTAGCGGTGCCACTGGGCATTTGGGTGGGCGTATCGGCTGGCGGCACGGGCCCCCTCAAGCCCCGGGCCCCGTAGCAGCCGCTACGGCTGCTACCGCGGTAGTTACGCCGCTGCTAGCAAGGTCCTTGGCTGCTAGTGATGCATCGATCAGTCACTTAAGAGACCTAGTGATGGTCACACCCATGAAGAGACATTTCTGGTAAATTTCTGCAACAAAACTTTTGTGTTTCGAACCACCCTAAATGGGACATGAAATGCCCTATTCGCATGCATTGCAGGCAGATTTATTGTGGATTCTGTCCTAATTTAGATGTGTAATATGGACCTTATTTTGCTCAGAATCCATAATGTGTAAACATTTCTTAAGTCTTTCCTTCATGTTTTTCCTTCCTTTTGAATCCACTTAACATCAAATCCATATCAAAGCATGAAAAACTGCATCAATATTTGCATGTGTGAATCCAGCCTAAATGATTCGTTGAAGCAATTGTTTGGATAGAAATGGAAAGTGCATTTGATTGATATTTTTATTCAAACATGATACAGTTTTATAAAAGTGTTTCTGTTTCCATACAGTTAGTTATTCATGTGAGGTCTGCGTAAAATTATTTGAAAAGCTTCTTTTACATCGAAACAATTCAACATTTCCTACGTAGACTTACACAAATGAAAAGGCAAAACATTTAATTTGAAAATATGTTGTGTTAGGGATTATGGTTGAAAATACATCCACTGACAGCCCGTCATGGCTTGTAAGTTTCAAGATTTTCTGTCTGAGAAAACTTCCTGCCCTGAAATGTAAAAAATAAATAAAATCAGGCAGATATTTTTAACCTTGCGTGCAAATGTGGCTGTGGAGCAAGAGAGTCATTGAACGGCTTCCACAACCGTAGAGTAATTATTCATTTCTGAGTGAGTCAGACACCTTTTTGGTATATGCCATCA
Source organism: Rhinoderma darwinii (assembly GCF_050947455.1). NCBI lineage: Eukaryota > Metazoa > Chordata > Amphibia > Anura > Rhinodermatidae > Rhinoderma > Rhinoderma darwinii. The sequence goes on from NC_134694.1 coordinate 92,551,766, forward strand.
CGTGAGTATGTGAGCATTAGTTCACCTTTACCCCATTTTGAAGACTATTTAAAGGTATAATGGTATTACCAGGGCTGCTTTCTTTAGTGTCAGGGATGTTATTATTATTATTATTATTATTATTAAAATGTGAGGATTAGAGGAATTTTACATCCTATGCCATTGTTTTTCAGGTCTATCAGCAGACTACAGACTGGTTTACAAAGTAAGGCAAATTTTTTAGGCACATTTCAAATTCCCAATAATGCAGCATTATTATATATCTTTGAATAATGTTTACATATTTGGAAATGTTATACATGGTGCAATGAGAAGGTTATTTTTAGGGTAAATTTCAATGCTTGAAACAACTACATTAGAGTACAAATAAACCCTTTTATTTTCTTACTTTTGTTCTTACTTTTGTTCACAGTTCACAGTCGTACTAAATTAAAATATATAGCTTGCATCATTTACCATAATAAAGTTTTGTTAGAAAAATTAATTCATTATTTTGGTAGATATAATGAATATTCATATTTAGAATATGTCAATCAAAAGGTGAAATTTTGCATTGGACAAAGAGGCATCAATGCACTGATAAGAAGAAGACGTGATGAAGACAGCCAAATACATTTCAAGAACTTGGCCGTGCACTTTAAGGTCCAATATGATTTGGAAATGAGCGCCGATCAACGAGACAGTTTGTTGATCGACACTCGTTTGCTACTTTCACAAGGAGCAATGATCGGTTATGTATGGGGATAAACAATCGTTACTACAATCATTCTTCTCCATGCACTTTCATCATGTTGGTAGCATATCTCCCTGTTTGCACAGGGAGATGTGCTGCCGACTAGCGACCATGTAATTGCCCACATAAACAAGCAGATCAGAAGATGAACGAGTGTTTGCGTTTCATTGGCTGATAGTTGCCCTGTTTACACAGGGTAATGATCGGGAACGAGCGTTCTTATGAATTCTCGTTTGCCGATTATTGGCCCGTGTAAAAGTGCCTTGAGAAGTTTACGACACAGGTGTATCTTTAAGCACTTGGACCTCAATGCAAAATCTGTAACAGTGCCGCCCACCTACCATGTTAAATTTATAATACTGATGTCTTCTTATGTGGCTGAGGGATCATTGGGCTCCCTAAGGCACAGCGCCCGGGTGCAACTGGAACTTCTGCAGCCTGTATAGTTTCCTATTAAAAAATCTGTAATTAGTATTAACTTCACATCAAGAATTACAACAGTGTTTACGATGAATATTGCATAGGATGATACTATGGTAGCAGTGGCACTTGTAGCAGCAGTGATCACCTATGCTGTATTATTCTGTATTATTCTTCTAAAATTATTAAACTAAAGCTTCTGTTTGTATTTATTTAGTTTCATTACATCTGTTGTAGCTTCCTCTCTTAAATGACTAGACAGGTTCAAGCTCAGTCTTAATTGCTTCCTTTTGAACAAAAACACAGTCTGCAAAAAAAACCTCCAGGTAAACCAGCATTTCCAGTCTCCCAAGAAAAGGGCGACTGCCTGCAGCTCACCTGTGCAAACAAAGCAGGCCACGTAAAACAACATTAAAATGGCAAAAAACGAGTGAAAAGCGTCAGAATTCTTAGTGGCTATTATCAATATCTAAGGTATTATGTAACACAGCTAAGCAAACTCGGAGATGGGTTGTGGCAGTAATCCCAGGGAGTAGACACAGAGGGTCACTGACGTAAGAAGAGTCTGCTTGTCAGAAGTCGACCTCCTACCTTAATATTTTCCTGCTACATACAGGCAATGTAGTGATTTGGTATATACTGTATAGCCAGGCAGACATTTCTGAAAACACTGCAATAATATTTGTCAGGCAATGATTTTTAGCCTGTCTAGGGTTGTGAATACTTTTTGAAAAGTATTTCAGCCCTTTATCTATCCTGGAGATGAGGCTGCGGACACTAAGTCGTATTTATTTACATGCAAAGTGTCCAATTGTGGTAAACTTGCAGGATTGCCATCACCGCACCAAAACTTTAGTGTTTCCTTTTGGAAAAAGAAACATTACAAGCGACCTTGCGACCATCATAAAAAATCCAACCATTTTTTGTCTTTGTTCCTTTTTTATAGGGAAACATTGGGGTTGTAGTAATAGCAATAAGATGTCATGCATTTCATGATTTTCACAGTCTGAGTTGCTGAAATACAGGAACATTTACTTCTTCAAGAGTAGAGGACCTCTATAATAGTAAAATAAGGTATCCCATTCCCTTACTATAAATTGTGAGGATATCAGAAGGGCTACAGAAGCTGGAAGATTGTAGTCAAGGAAATATATAAGTCATCTTAAATGTCTGCAATGGTTTACAGTAGGGTGTGGGTTATTCTTTATAATTCATACATTTATCGGATGAACACTAAGATCATAACAGAAAAACCCTTAGATCATAATCATGACAAAACCCACTAGTTATATATATTACTTACATAAGTTTTTACATGTATCAGTATCACTGGCAGATTATATGAAGGAAACATGCTGGTTCCTATCATGGACAACAACTTCTATGCTTATACTAATTATTTCACAGATTAGGAAATTGTTCTAGGTATTTTTTGAAATTAAGCAATTTGCTTTTTCAATTCCTTTTAATCTTGTTTGTTTAAAAGAAATATGCAACACTGTTTTCATAACAATATGGGGCAGATTAAAGAGAGCTACTCTTATGGTTGATGTGTAGTCAGACATTGTACTGCAATTACTAACGCCATTTTGTCAAACCCTGTGTTTCCTTCCTATCCTGGAGGCGTAAAGCTGGTAATCTGATAATAGGGAACCATCAAAAAAGCATCAATCTTCATGAATCGTTCAATGACTCATGAAGTAGATTTATTTTTCTTAAACGAGGCCAATCTCTAGTGTATTCCATATTCATATCAATCAATGGACTAGCCTCCTTTCTTTTATTTTTTATATTTTTCTTATTTTTTACTATATTCCTTTTTTTTTTAAGGTACATAAAACCACACACTCCTGTGCCCCTTAAACAAGGAACAACAGGAGTTTATTCTACAGACTGAATTATTAATTAATACAATACAAATAACTTATCACCTGTAACCTCCACCGACTCACCTCCCCCCCCCCCCCTAGATCTGCGATCCGGCACATCCATTTACTCTCTATATAGGCATATATGGTATTCTATCTCAATGTAGTCATACAACTCTTTCATTTCCTCTGCCGAGATAATCCTATTTACTACTCGGTACCAATTTATTTTCCCAATCCTCCTTATATCTTTCTCTCACATCTCTGTTTTTATCAATCCATTGCATATAAAGCAGCTTTCTTCATTGAAAACATTAATGTACATAGTATAAAACGTATCATCTCCTCTCTGCCTCTAATTGAGAGTCTTAACAAGTTAGGGCTCATTTAGTCCTTAAAGGGGTTGTTTGAAATGAAAGAAATAGGGCTTTTGCATTTTCTAGAAACAGCGCTACTCTAGTCCTTGGGCTCTGTCTAATATTACAGCTTTGCTTCATTCACTTGAATGAGGCTTAAATGTATAAATGTGTAAAAATCAAAGACATGCAATGGATAAGAGAAGTGATCTTTCTGTGAAGATAACCAGTAACTAGTTATCTATTGTCAAGTCCTTTAAACATAGGTACAAACTGATGTATTAGGGAATAAAAAAAACTATGATTACGGAATATATCGGTACAAATTATACAATTATAAGGCTGCATTTATGTGAGGAATATATATTTTCCACCATTGCCTTGTGAATTCAACAGCAGAAAGCAGGCTGTTTATTACAGCCCGGATTCTATCTTTGGAGCAGTAAACACAGGCTATAATAAAAGGAATATGGGATGTATTACATTTTAGTTTCAATAATTAGATTTAAAGAGGCTCTGTCACCAGATTTTGCAACCCCTATCTGCTATTGCAGCAGATCGGCGCTGCAATGTAGATTACAGTAACGTTTTTATTTTTAAAAAACGAGCATTTTTGGCCAAGTTATGACCATTTTTGTAGTTATGCAAATGAGGTTTGCAAAAGTCCAAGTGGGTGTGTTTAAAAGTAAAAGTCCAAGTGGGCGTGTATTATGTGCGTACATCGGGGGGTTTTTAATACTTTTACTAGCTGGGCGTTCTGATGAGAAGTATCATCCACTTCTCTTCACAACGCCCAGCTTCTGGCAGTGCAGATCTGTGACGTCACTCACAGGTCCTGCATCGTGTCGGACACATCGGCACCAGAGGCTTCAGTTGATTCTGCAGCAGCATCGGCGTTAGCAGGTAAGTCGATGTAGCTACTTACCTGCAAACGCTGATGCTGCTGCAGAATCAACTGTAGCCTCTGGTGCCGATGTGTCCTCGCTCGTCTGACACGATGCAGGACCTGTGAGTGACGTCACAGCGTGATCAGGCAGAAGCTGGGCGTTGAAAAGGAAGTTGAAACCTTATTAGCCATGATGAAATTTACCATAAAAGGGTCCTCTTGGAAGATACTGATTCTTCTTATGGAGATCTAGCTGGTAGGGTTTCTTAAGTGCAATGCTCTCTGGGATTCGGTTTGCAAAATAGCTCTCCTCTAAAAGAAAAAAACTGTCTCTTTAGTGGCACTCATACAGTGAATGAAATAAGTATTTGATCCCTTGCCCATTTCTCTGTGCACAATGCAAATAAATATATATAATTTTGACTATGTGATTTTCTGTTGTTTTTTTTAATATAATCTATCTCTCACTGGTAAAATTAACCTAGCCTAAAAATTCTAGACTGTTCATGTCTTTGACAGTGGGCAAACTTACAAAATCAGCAAGGGATCAATTACTTATTTCCTTCACTGTATGTGACTAACCTGTTAATCTCCGAACCTTTTGGACTTGAAACATGCCTTAAAGGAAGAAAATAATTTTCTGACCTATAGTGGCAATCATATTGGATCAATTTAGTGTTTTAGGAAAGTTTTTGAGAATTTCTTGAAGTGATTCACTGTTTCTGCTAAGAATAACTCCCGAGGTAAACTTCACAGCTCTTACAGTAAAGAATCCTTTTAAAGATGGATATTAATCCTCTTTTCTTTCAGCTGCAGGGGTACCCATTTCTTATAATGTTGCTCTTATATATTTTTTTTACACCTATAGCACCAATTAATTCAGATCAAAAAATTTAAAAAGAGCTGTGTGGATTAAGTTACTTAAGTAGGCATGGGCATCAGGGCAGGTGGTCAACGAGGTTTACTAAAATGTGATAATTACAGTTGTTCATCTTGCATGAGTTTGTTGTTAAATATTTAAAAATGACATCAAGCCCCATTTACTTGTACAGTCTCCTAAATGTAATTTTGCTTATTGATCAACTAATTTTATGAAATTACACTAGACTATTGCTTGAGTATTTCATAGCTGTCTCCAATGTAGTTAGGTAATAGAAAGCATTTAATTTAATTGAAATTGCCTGTACAGTTTAATTGTATTCATCTCTTTTTAAATTCATCAGTCCATTTTGTATAATGGCAAAATAGATTTTCCGCTATCTTATAAATTCGCAATAAAAAAAATCTGAAACCTGGAAAGTTGTTTCCCCGGTTATATCCTAATGGACAATAAATCAAAAACAGACTCCTGAATAGGCAAAACTCATTGAGGCTAAATGATCCTTTAATTGCTTAGGCTCTTTGATATTTGCGTTTGGAGCCTCCAATGCGTGTTCTCTTAGGGTTTCTGTTACTTTCAACGCTAAGTACAACGCAGAAGCCATGATGTCAGTGTGAACAGAGACCTACTAATACAGTAAGTAATGGTAAGATGGTAAGAGGTTTAAAGTAGATCTGTAAGCTGAAGTGCAGCAGAAACAGTTATGAGTCCGCTGTATCCATGGAAGAAAGCATTCCCGTTGCCTTTCTCCTCCCCTCTCTGCAGTGACTGACAGGTTGATGTGTATGCACATATACAAAGCAGCCTGTCAGTCACAGTGCAGGGGGGCGGAGAGAGTCGGTGGGGGGCTCTCCCCTCATGAATACAATGGATTCATTACTATATTACTATGAGTTTACTGTCTCTTTCATCGCTCGTATTTCCCAATTGGCCGAAAAAAAATTGCGCCATTTTGGATATTAGGAGTATGGACCTATAACTGTAATATGCTGCCCTTACATTAGGCAGCATATTCAGCTGACAGATTCACTCTAAGTACTGGAGTTTAATTGTAAATATCTCAAAGCATAGGTTAAATTTTAAAAACTATGTAAGTTTACACATAGAATTCATGTATTTTATGATTATATGGGTTCCCCCAGCAGGACAACCCCTATCCAAACTCCTTTTCTGGGCATATGGTCATCACAGCGCTTCCCTGGTATAAGAGGGGTTTTAGCAGCAAAAATCCATAGGGTTTAGCTAATCTTAACTTATCTGAACTGATCCTCAGTAACAGCTAGTGTCATAAACCAAAGCTGCATTCATAACTCTGCAGGCTTCAGAGCGGAAATCTTTCAGTATTTCTCACTGATTTAATGACTGAACAAAGCTTATTCTTATGGTTAGCATTATGGAGTATCTTAGGAGTCACAAACAGTCTTAAATGTTTGATAAATATTGGGCAAGTCACCTGTGGCAGTTTTCAGGACCCTCTTAGGCCAGTTTTACAGCTGAGATACGTTTACAACCTTGCACCATTAGGTTTAAATAATTGATAGAAGCCAAATGGGAAATCTTGTTTTACCAGCAGGTGAAGAGAAAACTAGCAGAGATTTCTGCTCCTACTGATCTGTTTTTCAAAGGCTAAATAGTCCTGATTTGGTGAAAGATCAAAACAAAATAAGATTATCAATAACAGAGGAGAACCCTGATCTAATGGATGGAAAGTAAAGAGAGCTTTATTATGCGTATTGCTTCTTAATTTATCTATATCCATTTCCGTATAATTGCCATTTAAAGCTACCTGAAGCTCCCACAGTTTAAAGGAGCAATTCCGTTAATATGATTATATTAGGGAATAGCTATTCAGACAATGCTCTGGCATGTTTTTAAAGATTCATCCTGCTTTAGTTATTGTAGTCCATTATACTGTATTTAAAGGATAATATAACTAAATTATAAATCAGATTTTTATTTTAGGTAAAAGTTAAAATGTTATATTTAAAAATGTGTCAGACAAACCATGTATTAACCAACCCCTTAACGACAAGCGACGGATATATCCGTCGCAACCAGGTGTTAGTTCCCGCATAGCGACGGATATATCCGTTGCTCTAATTGGGTGAATACTAGCAGTGTACCCACGCGATCAGTGGCAGGAGAATGGCTGTTATATACAGCCTGGCTCCTGCTGCAACTGCCAGAATTGAAGCGCTCTCCGATTCCGGCAGTTTAACCCATTAGATGCCGCTGTCAATAGCAACAGCGGCAACTAATGTCTTTGACAGAGGGAGGGAGCTCCCTCTGTCACCCAATCAGTGCCCCCGCAAAGAAATCGCAGGGTAGCGTTGGGTTTCCATGGCAGCCGGGGGCCTAACAAAGGCCCCCAGGTCTGCCTTCAGCATGTGCCTATGGCATGGCCTAATTGATTGCCTGTCAGTTTTACACTGACAGGCAATAATGCTTTGGTATACTAAGTATACCAAAGCAATATATAAGCGATCAGCAGATCGCATGGGGAAGTCCACTAGTGGGACAAAAAAAAAATGCAAAACAGTTAAATAAAGTTTATGAATAAAAAAAAAACAGATTACAGTAAAAAATAAAATAAAAACACTTTTTTCCCCAAAAAGTGGTTTATTTAGTAAAAGTGCTCAAAGAAAAACAAAACACACACACATATATGGTATCGCCGCAATCGTAACGACTCAAACAATAACGTTAACACATTCATTAAACCGCAGGGTGAATGGTGTCCAAAAAAAATGCAAAAAACAATGGCAAAATTCATTTTTTTCTCCCATTCCCACCATACAAAAAATAAAATAAAAGTTAACCAATAAGTCCCATGTACCCCAAAATACTACCAATGAAAACTTCACCTTGTCCCTCAAACAAAAAAGCCCACATATGGCTACATCGACGGAAAAATAAAAAAGTTACGGATCTTGAAATGTGTCGATGAAAAAACAAGTAATTTTTGTTTAAAAGGGTTTTTATTTTGCAAACATAGGAAAACATAAAACATTTACATATTCGGTATCCACGTAATCGTGCCGACCCATGGAATAAAGGTAACATGTTATTTATGCGGCATAGTGAACTGAGTAAATTTATAACATGAAAAACAATTCTGGAATAGCTGTTTATTTTCAATTCTTTCCTAAAATAAAGTTAATAAAAGTTAATCAATATATTATATGCACTCAAAAGTGGTGCAATTGAAAAATACAACTCATCCTGCAATAAAAAACGTTACGACTCTTAGAAGGCAGCAGTGAAAAAACAAAAAATAATCCTTGGTCATTAATGCACAAAATGGCCTTGTCATTAAGGGGTTAAATGCAATGAATCCTAGATTGTTCTTTTTCCCTACTGAAGGCCATATCTAGACAACAGATTACGGAAACCGTATTAAGCGCCCAAAACTGGATAAATAAGGTGTACTCAACTAGTTTGAGTAGAGGCCCGCTTACCCGGGTCTGCGGTCAAGTGAAGGTCTAAGTTTAAGACCCCTTAAATAATGAGGACTAGACACCAAAATTAATTAAGACACCAGACTTCTAAACCCATTCACTCATACCCCTGAACTAATTCAAACCCCTAAAATTTATTTAAACCAAGATCAGACCCCAAAAATCAATCAGACCCCAGACCAAAACTGTAAATTTAATTTAAAACCTAGACCAGACTCTTTTTCATTAATTCAGACACCTAAAATCATTCAAACCCCATAAAATACACCTACATTTATTCAAACTTCAGACCAGACCCCTATAATTAACCATACCCTCAGACCTCTAAAATTAATTCAGACCCCAAACCAGACCCGCAAACTAATTCAGACCCCAGAAAAAATATATACTTATACCGCCTCTTCATTTCCAAGCGCCTTTGTAGCACATAAGGTCAGGACATTGTATATGCCGTGGCCCCACACAGTGTCCTAACGTTGGTAAGCATCAGGACCTTGTGTGGCGGGACATGGTGGTAGTTCCGCTCCTGATGGCAGACCTGCCATCATAGATGTATTGGAGGAGACTCTGCCTTTCTCCCATGCATCTATTATGGCAGGTTTGTGGTGTCCGGACAGCTGCCATCCCCTGGTTCGCCAGATTGAGGACCACTGCACTAAAGTGAAGCTCTCATTCAACCCCTACACTACAGCATTATCAGTAGCTCAAGTGCAGTGTCCAATTTGTTAAATGAAGGAATTATATGACAGAGCACTGCATTAATCCATAAATTGTGCCCCACCAAAGGTTCCCCCTCCCCATCTAAAGAGGGGAATAAGCACTTACCAGAAATAGGATTTTCGGACAAAAATTAGATAATCCTTGTTGCAGTGAAGATCCGTCATTTATGGAACTGCAGGTGAAATTTATTAAAGGACAATATACAAGGGTGGGTCATAAATTATCCGCACTCCGGTTATATTAAAACTTCTGTTGGCCGCACTGTCTTAAGAGTGCTTTCTGTACGAGGTCGCTGTCTTTCCAGTCACTGCTGTGCAGGTTTGAACGTGTCATGTCTGTTTATTTTTGACTGAGGTGCGACAAACAATGGCTGCCACAGTTGTGATTTGCCCGAAATACGAGCAGCGTGCAGTGATTCGTTTTTTGTGGTCTGAGGGTGCGTCTGGCGCCAATATTTATTGAAGACTTTGTGCACAGTATGGAGAAAGTGTTGTGTCGCAAAGAAGTGTGTATGAATTGATAGAGAAGTTCAAGGAAGGTCTCACAAGTGTCAGCCATGAAGAAGGAGCCGGACACGACTAATGACTGACGACATTGAGCGTGCGTTTTGTCCCCTGAAAGAAGCCCTATGAGGTCAAAGATTCACATCTGATGAAGAGGTGAAGACAGCGGTGCATTCGTAGCTCGCAGCTCAGCCTAAAATATTATTTAATGTGGGAATGCGAAAGTTTGTTGACAGATGGACAAAGTGTATTGAAAAGCAGGGAGATTATGTCGAAAAATTATGTATTTGATAAAATAAGTTGATTAAAATAAATTCTACAGCCAGAGTGCAGACATTTTTTTGACTCTTAGCTTTACCCCAAACAGCGGAGTACCTCCCAATAGTTGTACTTACCTAGTATGAGACTCTATTCTGGAGATCCACTGGCACATATGGCACCATCTTCTGCATGCTCCTTGGACTGGTTCACCCAATACACTACCTAATTTCAGGACAGGAGAAACCAGAGTTTGTTTGCCCCCCTACACCCTCTTGGGCCTGTTCTCCCTTTCATGTTTGTTAGTGTTACAGTGTCTACAGAACTAGTTTATAAAATTTAGAGTGGAAAAAAAAAAGAATAGTTGCCTATTTGCAATATGACAATTGGAATCTAGTTGCCATTGTTTTTTTTGGTGTTATTTTTATTAACTGCCATAATATCATCAGTAGAGCAGTTCATACCAATGCTAATTCAAGCAATAGTACAAAATAAATAAATATAATTTTTTATGATTTACCTACAAAAAATAAGGGCACCCCATGCAAAGTTTTTAAGTTTTACCATATGTGGACCTATTAGAACAGAAAAAAAGAATGACTTTGCAATAATTTTTTAAACTAAAAATTCACAGCCATGCTGCTTTTTTCTGTATCAATAACTTTAAGACCTAAAGTTAAAATCAGGTAGAAATGATTAGAACATTGTTCTGAAAATACTAAATGAAGTCAACGTGAGTAGTTAGACCTACATTCCTTTATCTTTAAGGCTATGTTCACACGGGGTATTTTGCCGAGTTTTTTGACGCGGAAACCGCGTCGCAAAACTCGGCAGAAACGGCCCGAGAACGCCTACCATTGATTTCAATGGGAGGCGTCGGCGTCTTTTTCCCGCGAGCAGTAAAACTGCCTCGCGGGAAAAAGAAGCGACATGCCCTATCTTCGGGCGCTTCCGCCTCTAACCTCCCATTGACTTCAATGGGAGGCAGGAGAAAGCGTATTTCTCGCTGTTTTATGCCCGCGGCGCTCAATGGCCGCGGGCGAAAAACGGCGCGATAATTGCCGCGAAAATCGGCGTGCAGGGAGAGGAATATCTGCCTCAAAGTTCCAAACTGAATTTTGAGGCAGATATTCCTCCCCCAAAATACTCCGTGTGAACATAGCCTAACTCACTATTTTAAAACAAGATGTTGTACAACAACTGAACACACAACTTGTGTAGGTCAAAGGTACCATAAAGCCCCCTGCAGTAGAAGTATAAGGGCTCATATAAATGGCAGAGCCCTGTGCACGGAGCCTATATGGTAGTGCACAGAGGCTCTACAGCTCCTTAGTACAGAGCCGTACAACCTATATGCACTGCCGTACAGGCTCCATCGTACTCTGTGTGTACGAAGATATTCTGACAGAAACAAACCTCAATATGAAATTAGAGACATACAGAAGAATAGTAGAGGGCTCATGCACCGCTGTGGTAGCCGTATTCCAGATCCATACAACATTAATCCCTAAGGCTTCCATGCAGAGCTGTCAACAGATTGCAGACTGTTTTAGAATATTCCCTGCAGCCATGAGTTGTACTATGGAGGCCTCCTGCAGCTGAAGGGAGAGATACCACCATACTATGTAATTGCTCTTTCTGGGGTAACAAAATATAGACCTTTACTTTAGCATGACATATTTCCTGCTTTATTACCATCTTCAATGACCATACAGGTCGACATAATGACCAATCAGCATACATAGGTGCTTTTTGGTACATCGGGGAATCAATATATATGAGCAATTTTGCTACATATAGATCCCTTTTCCCATATGTTAAAGCATGTTGCATAGGAATCAATAATCTTAAAGCATATTAAAAATCGAAGTCACTAGGATGTGACCATCAGTTGTAAATCAACTCCTGAAAGCTATATATAATATATAAAGGAGTTATCCCTCAAAATACATTTCCCACTTATCCACAGGATAAGGGATAAATGTATATTCACTCAGTGCCCCACCGGTGGCACCCTGACTGATTACTAGATCCCTAGTCCAGAGTTCCCCCTTCATCCTTACCACATGACCATGGTGAGAAGTAGTTCAAATTGAGTAGTGGTCCAGCCGTGTTCCGTGGGATAACTTTTTTAATGTAATTATTTTGTTTTCTTGATTTTAACAAGAAAATATAACATATGTACTAGAATATATTATGACATTGATCAGCATAGAACAGCATAGAAATAAAATCTATTACTACATGGAAACTGTCAACAAGCAGGCTAGATGCTGCTGACAGAACTTATTATGATTCTATTTTTATTCTAACTATAGTTTGTGTGAGCATACCGGAAAGCTAGGCTCATTACCACACCAATACGTTATGTTCATTAACATATGAACATCCAAATAACCTGATTAACATATGAATGCCTACGAGCTGCACAGGGAATTCATGTGTTAATGAGCCGGACTGCAGGGTCTATTCATGTGCTAATGGCCTGAGTTGTCATGGATATTCATGTATTAATATTCAGGGCTACAGGAGGTATTAAGGTGTTACTAAATCATCCAGACCTACAGAGCATTCACTACAGAGTAATATTATACACTTATGTGTGTAATAAATAGAGACACACATTCAGAATAACAGATCTGTCAACAGCAGTTTTTAATTGTTTCCAGGCAACAATGGAAGAGTAAAAATGAAGCAAAAGTTATTATAAAACAATATTTAAAGAATATATAACATACTAGATTTTCATATTTGCTGATGGCTACATCACCTACGATAATACAAGTTGAAGCTTCGCTTTAAAATATTTGTGTGGTTAAAAAAATGTAAAAAGTTAGAATGGAATGGTCATATAATGGTGAGTGACGTCACCAGCGGTGACCACCTGCTCCATTCACTAGACTGTGATCATGACGAAGTACAGACATCAGCATAGTCTAAGTCCACCACTCCCCCCATATTGCTACTGAGGAGAAACAGTAGTCTGAAAATCATGGCGACTTTGGTTGCCCTAAATAACTCCTAGATCATGCTGGTGGCATTTCAGCCCTGACAACAGATCCAAAGTGACAGTCACTTTACTCATACAAGTATAGTTGCTGGTACATTCATTGCCGTCTAGAATATGTTTTGATATAATATTTCTTTAAAATGTTACAATATTAATAAATGTAATACCTTATAGCACTCTTAAATATTACTTTTATTATTCAAACCCAAACCATTCAACAAAATTATGTACACAGTCACATTTTGTGTTCAACCATATGATAAAGTAGTGGTATTCAATTTATTGATCTAAGCACTTTTGGGTTGCCCAAGGGAATGGATTCTTCCAACAAAGGGATGTTATATTTTGTCCCTTTAATATCTCTAACTTATGTCCCAATTTCTAGTACTTCTGCAGAAAGCAGCGATATCGTTCAGACAAGGAGAAAACTTTACCATTTGATCGACCTTACACTCACGCTACCGTGTATAGAGTACCGAGACCAAAACGAAAGTCTAGGGAAAAGATGTACCCTATAGGTAAATTGTACATTTTGTATGGACTATTTATCTGAACAGCAAAAGGGACTTTAAGCATTACACTGTTCTTGCATTTTCTTGCATTCAATATAGTTCCATCATTACCTATTGTATTTTATATATCCCTGATTTTATGCTTTATTTTACATCTCACAACTAGCTCCTTAGAAGCATCCAGAAGTATTATGCCGTAGGCCATTGCCAAGATGGGACTTTCCCCAACATAAGTCACAACGTTGGAGTGGTCTGTATCCTGCACATTGGAAAGCCGGATCAAAGGAGTGGTTTAGGCTTGTACTTTGTACTTTATTTGTAATGGGTGACTTATTCTAAAGTATGATGGACCTTAATTGACTTAGATGTACACATATACATTTTAATGTATACATTTAAATAACATTTATACTATATATATATATATATATATATATATATATATATATATATATATATATATATATATATATTTGGCTGCATAGTTTTAATATGAGTATAAGTTAGTATTTTAGTACCCTAAAAATTACAAACTATATTATGACACATATATATATATATATATATATATATATATATATATATATATATATATATACTCACACAAATACAATGCATTCAATTTTTTCATATTTTGTTATGTTGAGGCCTTGTGCTAAAATAAAACAAATTCCAAGTATTTCCCCATCATTCTGCACTCATACTCCATAGCGACAGAGTGAAAATAGAATGTTAGTAATCTTTGCTATTTTATTTAGGTAAAAAACAAAATATTGCATTGACATAAGTATTCAGACCCTTTACTCAGTGCCTAGTTGAAACACCTTTGGCAGTGATAACGACATCCAGTCTTCTTGGTTATGATGCTACAAGTTTAGCACACCTGGATTTGGGGATTTTCTGCCATTCTTATCTGCAGATCCTCTTTAGCTCTGTCAGGTTGGATGTGGACTGTCAGTGGACAGACATTTTCAGGTCTCTCCAGAGATATTCGATTGGGTTTAAGTTCTGGCTCTGGCTGGGCCACTCAAGAACATTCACAGAGTTGTCCCTAAGCCACTCCTGCGTTGTCTTGCCTAGGGTCATTATCTTGTTGGAAGGTGAACCTTCGGCCCAGTCTGAGGTCCAGAGCACTCTGGATCAGGTTTTCATTAAGAATATCTCTTTACTTTGTTCCATTCATCTTTCCCTCAACCCTGTCCAGTCTCCCTGTTCCAGCCACTGAAAAACACCCCCACATCATGATGCTGCAACCGCCATGCTTCACTGTAGGGATGGTTTTGGGCAGGTAATGAGCAGTGCCTGGTTTCTTCGAGACATGACGCTTAGAATTTAGGCCAAAATGCTCAATCTTGGTTTCATCAGACTACAGAATCTTGTTTCTCATAGTCTGAGAGTCTTTTAGGTGCTTTTTGAAAACTTTAGGCAGGCTACTTCGATGAAGGTTTTTTTTTTTATTATCAATAAAATTGTTAATGAGGGTTGCGTGTTTTTTTTTATTTCAATAAACCTATTTTTTCTATGTCTTTGTATTTTTTTTCAACTTTATTACTACCGTCTTAGTAATGGCCACTGACTGATTGACTGTGTCCATTACTAAGGCGTGGCTTAGTGTTAGCCGGTGAAAAGCCTAACAATAACCCCCATTATTACCCTGGTACTCACCACCACCAGGGGCACCTAGAAGAGTCGGCTACAATCCAGTACCTCACCATCTGTAGCGATTCTTAGGTACTGTGGCAGCCGCAGGCAGGTATTATTAGGCTGGGAAAGGCCAAACACAGTGGCCTTCCCACCCTGGTAATGCTTGGCTGTTGCTGCTGTGTTGTATCTGGCTTGCTATGAAAAATGGGGGGGGGGACTCACGTCATTTTTAAAATAAATAAATAAATAATTGAAAATAACTATGTGGGGTTCCTTCATTTTTATAACCAACCAAATACAACATAGCAGCAGCAGGCTAGTATTACCAGGGTGGGAAAGAACCACTGTTTCTGGCCTTTCCCAGCCTGATAACACCAGCCTGCAGCCGCGCCACTACCCATCTCTCACTACAGATGGTCAGGTACTGGATCGTACCCGGCTCTTCCCGGTACCCCAGGTGGCGGTGGGTACCGGGGTAATAATGGGGGTTAGTATTAGCCTCTTCATGTCTAGAAAAATACATAGACATAGAAAAAATATTTTATTGGAATAAAAATCCCACACACGACCCTCGTTATCCATTTTATTGAGAATAAAAAACGCTTTTATCGAAGTAGTCCTTGAATCCGAATTAGTCCAACAACCGAACTTGTAAAAAAACACATACACAAAAATAATTAGTAACACATAAAAAAGCAAAACAATTCTTATACTTACCTTTCCTGGGTCCAGCGCTGGAGCCGCAAAGTCAGCAAGCTGGGCCCTATATCTAATCCTATCATGTGTGATACTATCTTCTGAACCACTGTATCTAATCAAATCCTATGTGATAAAGTCTGTTAAGCCACTGTATCTAATCCTAACCATAGCTATAGGGTAGTAGTGCTATAGATATGCTGTCTCCTACATATACATACACACACACACACATTTTTTTGTTTTTTTGGGGGGGGTATATGTATTGGGGCTATATCCCCTGACATTTTAAGACTTTAGTGACGCCCCTGGCTTCTAGTGCTGCATCGTTGGGTCACTTAGGAGACCCAGCGATGCAGCTGCGCTGCCGTCGGTAATAAGAAGTTTGGGAGGGCCCCAATAAGAACCTTTGCATTGGGGCCCATGAGCCTTTAGCTACGCCCCTAGCTGCAGTGATGGTTGACCTTCTGGAAGTTTCTATCACCTGCACACAGGATCCTTGGAGCTCAGCCAGAGTGACCATTGGGCTCTTAGTCACTTCTCTTACCAAGGCTCTTCTCCCCGATTACTTAGTTTGGTGGGGCGGCCAGCTCTAGGAAGTGTCCTGATTGTTCCAGACTTCTATTTAAGAATTATGGAGGCCACTGTGATCTTGGGAACTTTCAGTGCAGCAGACATTTTTTGTACCCCTCTCCATATCTGTGCCTCCACACAATCCTGTCTCTGAGCTCTACAGGCAGTTCTTTCCTCCTCATGGTTTTGTTTTTGCTCTGATATTCATTGTCAGCTGTTAGACCTTATATAGACAGGGGTGTGTCTTTCCCAATCATGTCCAATCAAATTAATTTACCACAGATGGACGCTAATCAATGTGTAGAAACAGTCAAAAGATGATCTAGAGAAATGGGAGGGCCCCAGAAATAAAGTTTAAGTCTCGTATCAAAGGGTCTGAATACTTATGTCCAATGCGAAATTTGAGTTTTTCATTTTTAATACATTTGCAAAAAATTCTGAAATTCTGTTTTCACTTTGTCATTATGGGGTATTGAGTGCAGAATGAAGGGGAAAAACTTGAATTTATTTGTTTTAGCACATAAAATGTGAAAAAAGTGAAAGGGTCTAAAGACTTTCCAAATCCACTTTACATATAGCAAGGTAAGATATAATTGACCTTTACTTCTAACTGTTCAAACACTGATCAATTACATTTTTTACTTTTTTGCTTCAATTGAAATTTTTATGTTTCTTCTTTTCAGGCTGTATTTACTTTAATTTTAGATGTTTCCCAAAAATGTTTGTTATATTTTTATTTGTCTGTGGAAAAATGTGACTAGAGGATTTAACTACATAAACATTTAAATAGATAACTGTTAACACTAAGTCATCTTTCCTTTCTCATCTTCCTTCCAATGTCTTTATTTTATTATTGCTTAGCATTCCCATGAAAGGTGTTCTGTGTTTTTGCAGTTAAATAAACTAAGAGTGACCATTTGTTTATTAGATTAAGTGAAGCTAAACTACCATTTTGCATTTAAATATTAGGTATAAAAAAATCTTAAAATAATTGGGTGGACTCTCAAAACAACCACTTAAATTAATTAAATGAATTGTGGGTTTTACTTGTGCCATCTATAAAATATCTCACCAAAGCACTGGATGTTTTTGTTAAGTAGTTGTAAAACCACAATTAGATGAACAAACCATCACTAGTAGGTGAGAGCTGGAAATGATGTAAAAAATGTTGATTTTTCTCAGGATGTCTACAAGTAAAACATGTTCTTACAATGATGAGCGCCTCTCTGTAGGAAGGGTAATTACTCCAATGAGCTGGAATGTTTGAAGACACATTACTTGGTCCTTCTCCACAAACTTTTTACTACCAGATTTTCACTTTGTTCTCTATGTATTATACAGCCTTAAAGGGGTTTTCCGAGTTATTAAAAAAAAGTGACAGGGGTAGGAGGGATGCATTAAAAAACAAAAAGAGCCGATCCTCCCCGCCGCTGTTTATTGACATGGCTGCAGCGATGACGTGCTTGTATAGCCACATGATTACTACTGCAGCCAATCACTGGTCTCAGTGTGTATACGGCACAGGATTGCTGTGGCCAGTGATTGGCTGCAGCGGTCATGTGGGTAAACGGGCATGTCATTGCTGCAGCTATTTCAATAAACAGCGGCAGGGAGGACCGGTTCAGCAGCACTGGAACACCGGGGATCTGCGAGGTGAGTAATGGCTCTTTTTTTTTAATGCGTCCCTCACACTCCTGCCACTTTTTGGAATACCTCAGAAAACCCCTTTGACTTGGCCTTAGGGCTTATTCACAGGAATGGGTGTCAAATCATCCGTGAGAAACTACTGTTTTTTACGTCCGATTTGCATCCCTGTGGGACCTGTTTTCACGGATTCCTCATAGACTTGAGTCTATTGAGGAATCCAGGAAAACGGGCTAAAATAGGACATGTCCTATTTTTTCATGGGTCGTTCACATGGTCTGTTAAAAACCCGGCCGTGTGAATAGCCCCATAGATGTGCATTTATTTTAATGCAGCCCTGTGATGGTTGTTAAAAAAAATGGCCATCACACAGCCGATTGTCCCATTCATGTGATTAAGGCCTTAGGATTATTCTTATGCTAAGTGCACAACATGTTCGGCAATACCGTTTAAAATATTCTGTCAAACGTATGGCCCAGACATATGCAACTGCTTATACATGTATTAATAATAATAATAATAATCTATTTCTATATAGTGTCAGCATATTCTTCAGCACTTTACAATTAATTTGCATATATCTTCCATTGAAGGGGTTATCCTTGAGAGAAATAAATTATGGCTTATCCTCAGGAAAAGCCATCAATATCTGATTGATGGGGGTCTGACTCTTGGCACCCCCGTCAATGAGATGTTTTATAGGGACTGAAGCCCTCGTGCGAGCTCTGCTTCCCCACCATTTCTTTTGCGCTCTGCTTCCCCTCCATTTCTTTTACTACTCCATACTGTCAAACACTGACACAGTTGTAGCAGTGGTTCACAGTATTACAGCGTTCTCTCATTCAATTTAGCAGCGTGAGCGATAAATGGGAAGCAGCGCTCGTGGCGCAGCCCCTTCAAAACAGCTAATCGGCAGGTGTGCTGAGAGTCAGACCTCCACTGGTCAGATATTGATGGCCTATCCTGATGATAGGCCATCAATTGTCTCTCTCTGGATAACCCCTTTCACTCCCATTGAAAATCTGAAACATACCTGAAAATCCCAATGAATTTTTTCCACTGTGTGTATTAGTCTTTGTGAAACCCCATTCATATGCTATGTACAGTACTATAGTTGCAGATTTGCAGTGCGCATGGTCTTAAATGACAAATTCAGCTCAGTTATATAAATGATTGAAAACAATATGGCAGCACTGGAGTTAAAACAAGGAGTCCTTATATATTTTCCCACATTTTGTCCCTTGAGCAGGGGATATGTTTAAACATCTGTGTGTATTTAAAGAATAAATAAGTAAATAGTCGATCACTGTCAGTGTGAACAGTACAAGCCGTGCAAATATTAGCCATACCACAGTAGTACATACTGTATGTACATTGTAGAGGCAGAAATTAGTTGTATACTATGGGCTGCAGAGTCAACTTTGTAATAGATTCTCAAAATGGCAAATTATAGCTTATTACTGTCATTTGCTCAACAATTGTAGAGTGGACCCTGATGATGGCTAATCAGAGATCGAGCAGGCACCAACGGGCAGGAGGGCATGACAGTTATAAAGCATCAGAAAGGGCAATTGAAGACCACAGGACACCTGCTTTGAGATAAATGGACCATTCCAATGGTTTTCCTCCCAGCATGGGGGATTGGGCTGTGAAAGACACTGGAATTGCAAACAGGATATTAAAAGAGCCACAAACATTCAATCATTGCTGTAAAGCTAAGGCAATATTAATCTACTACAAAATCAACTGTTAAAGTGGTAAAATCATCAATTTATATATAAAGAAGCATGATAAAATGGAACTTTACATTTTTTTTGTAATTTCTAGCATCACTTTGTTGGAATATGTTACTTCTACTGTCTTTTCTTATTACATATAATTACTATTAATCAACACAGGTCCAACTTCAGTAATCTTCAGCTGCATTTCAACTGCAGCGCCTGTTACAGGACTACTGTGGTATTATATGCCATGTAATATATGAGTGGACCATATCCGCCAAACAGGGTTGCCAGCCTGATTTTTTCTGGACAACCTATATAAATATCACAGACAGCCAACCTTTTTTACGGACAAGTTGGAAAACTTAAACAAATCATAAAGATTATAGACACTAATAAGGCATATGGATAGGGGTAGACTTAGGCTACCATGGCTGTCCCAGTTTTTAATATTAAAATGATCAGACCCCTATATACAGCCAATCTTATGCATTAATAATAGACCATATATGAATAAACTTTAAAGAACATATTTAAGGTGCTCTATAGGTTTATATAACTATGGTGGTTTCACGCAAGCATATTTGTGGATGTGTATTATAAAGACCTACTGATAGGATGTCTTCTAGGGAGGAAATTAAAATACATAACACAGTCCCTTTGAAATACGGACGCAATATTGGGGACATACTGATGCAGTATGGTATGGCTCACAGATAACTTATAGATGCATCTGTATTTTAAACACTCCAAACTTCAATGGGTGTTTTTGATCCGCTATGGATAAAAATAGTGAATTCATGCTGTGCGCCACATTTTTAACTGTTTTAGACACTTTTTTGAAACGCTCAACAAGGGGGAGCGTGGATTATCGGGACAGGGGCTTGGTCTAGCGTAAAGGGGGCCGTGATTAAATGCAAGACCGTGCACCAAAAATATGCAAGATTTTGGTGCAAAAAACTGGCGTGACCTAGTAAGGTGCGCCAAATTTATCATGCAACATACAATTTGGCACATTTCCTGACTAGCTTGTCTAAATTTACACTGTCCAAAACTTAGACAGTATTAGTAAGTGTGCCCCAATGTACAAAGAGAGCATGACAATGTAAAACTCCTTTAATGCATCTTTTGCCCTGATTGGTGCTGGATTATCAAATATTCTGGATTAGTAGATGATCACAGAACGGTATATAAATTTAGCTAGAAGGCTAGAAAACTTATAAGTAGTCAACCAAAGAATAAAATCTTATAAAGCTTCGATCACATCAGAGGATTCTTATCTGTTTATCTCCTCAACCTTCTGTCTTTGGTCTTTTAAGATTCCAGATCACTAAAATATCGGAATGTCTGGACTATTGAATGCTTTTACTTTATATTACACTACATGTGCTGATCTTCCTCTTTTTTTTTTTCCTTTTCTTAACTCTTAATGTTTAAAGACTTTATAGTAATATAAAGTGTAACATACATTGTTATAAATAAAAATATTTAGTAAAAAATATAAACCATATTTATATAAACAGGGCCACTTTACATAACGTGAAATTTGTAAATGTGTAAATCTGGTCCTTTATAACATATAATTTACAGTATATTGATACATGATATAATATATAGATGGTGACAAATGACATTTTCCAACGCTTCCGTTTTTTCCCACAAATATTCTATAAGAATCCAGAGATGGATTGCACTGCACTGACATGCAGAAGGTGAACAATTTTACAACTCTTTCCAAGGCTCTTGGGAAAATCACATTGTCACATTTTCCACAGGTTGTTTAATTACACAAACGTAGGAGCGGCGGCCTCCCTTTGGCTCGCACAGCATCTCTTCCCTTGGGGCAGGTGCATATTAAAGCTAATTTGGCCTTGTTTCCTGATTGCTTTGGGCAACAACAAATTGTTCCCCAGGGAAGAGCAAAAAAATCAGTTATGATCTCGGTGTCTTGGGGAGAGATTAGAGCAGTCACACTGGTGACACAGCGGCAGGCTCTACCAATGAAACTGATTTCACCTTAATCCTTGAAATGAGTGAATATCTCCAGCAAGGCTGCCATGTCTCCTAAGGTTCATGGATAAAGGATGCCCCATGACGTGGAAGTGATCAGAATGAAGAAATGAACAGAGATTATTATTTAGCTACTCAAACCTTTACGAATCTCATTTAAATCTAAGTTCAGCATATATTGAAACTAGAGACATGAATATATGATACTTCTTATCACTGGAAAAAGTCAGATGAGGTTTGTTTCATTTCGCAATTAGGTGACAGGTATTAGTAGTTTTTCCGGGAATAAAATAAAGATAACTGTTACTTAAAGGGCCACTACACCTAAAACCAGCAGACTATCAAAGTGCAGCTTCTAAAAACAGATGCTGTTATATTCACACACATGTACATGTAAGATCCTACAATTGTACAAATTGTGGAGGTAAAGTAAAACATTTATTTAATCTTTATAACAAAAATTACAAGTATCAAATTTGACTTTTTTTTTTTTTTTTAAATCAGCCAGAAGTCAAATATGGGAAGCATTCTGCTTTAAATGTTGTTCAATGTTGGATTCCAAACCTTGGGAGCAGAGATCGCTCATTCCAGCATTTGATCACAAGGTAATGTGTAGCGCATCGGATGAAGAAGTTTAAATTCCATGTTCAGAATTTAGGACACGTAAGAACAGCAGCCACAACTCATGGAAAAGAGGTAAGTACATGGCTGTATCTTTAATAGAAGCATTAATAGCTGGCAAATGCTAAGGGGGCTTTTGCTATTGGTAATTTGGTATAGGGGCTACTGTGGCACAATTTGACGGGCACAGGAGCCTGTAAAACCATTAGACAGTTACAGAAGCCCCCTATAAGAGTTGCCAGTAAGAAAATCCTTATAACAAAATGCCTGCCACAGGGTTACAGGGTTTTTTGAGGCTAGAAAATTATTAATGCGCCTTCTGTGGCTGACAAATTGTTATAGCGGCATTTATGTCTAATGCACTTTGCAGTGGACATATACAGCTGTCCCACCGGTCGGCGCCCAGCTGCAGCTGGTGTACTATTTTTCATACACACACCAGGGTTGTGTCTGACGTTTGCACAACCGGCTCAGGTGAACACTTTTCACCGCATTACTTCACCACTATGTGAATAAGTGACCTGAATAATGAGACGCTGTATTATTTTTCTCCTTTAGGTTTAATTGTTATAGGGGACCTTTGTGTCTGCTAAATTTGTATAGGGTCATCTACAGCTTGAGGAAGGCCTGTGTGCTGCAAACGTTGCTGCATGTGCTTATGTGCTTCACAATAAAGCACTAAAGGGGTATTCCAAAAAGCATAAATTTTCACCTATAATCATGATCTCTGTGAGTCCCACCACTGGGAACCTCACCAAATGTAGGAATAGTGGCTCCGAACCCCCAGACTTTCCTCCTCACTGCACTCCCTGCAGTGAGAAGGAGCTTGAATGAAGCGGCGCTTGTGCTTGCGACCGCCGCTTTAATCACTGTCTATGAGAACTACAGAAACAGCCGAGCGCTGTCCTCGGCTGTTTTCGTCATTCCCATAGACTTTGAATGGAGCTGCAGCGTGCATGCTCGAATGCCGTTCCATTCAATGGCCTCCTTACTGCGGCCGAGCAGTGAGGAGGATGTGGGTGTTCAGGATCTGTGGATAGGTAATAATTTATGTTTTTCTAAATATCCATTTAAATGTTAAACTGGCGGTGCCTTGGATCTCTCTTGCATTGTAAAGGATTTGCCAGACACAGCTTCTGTGTCGACGCCCGTGGGAAATCAGTCTGCACCTGCTCCTATGTCTGTGAGACTGACTCCATCTTCCACCACTCAGGATGGCAGGCTTAGGAGTGGGAGAGCCTATCACAGCCTGGCCAGATGGAACTAGCTCCCGCCCACTGGCTATTTATGCCTGCCTTTCCTGTTCCTCCTTTGCCTGTGATTCTTCTCTGCTTGTTTCCTGGCCTTGCTGCTACTGCTTGTACTACTCATCCTCTGCATGTTGTAGACCTTGGCTTTCTGACCACTCTCCTGCTCAGCGTTTTGTACCTCGTTCACTCCAGGTTTGACTCGTTCACTACTCTTGTTGCTCACAGTGTCCCCGTGGGCAGCTGCCTCATTTCCCTAGCTTCTGTGTACCCTTGTCTGTTTGTCTGTCTTGCACTTACTGAGCATAGGGACCGTCGCCCAGTTGTACCCCGTCGCCTAGGACGGGTCGTTGCAAGTAGGCAGGGACTGAGTGGGGGGTAGATTAGGGCTCACCTGTCTGTCTCCCTACCCCGTCATTACATGCATATTGAACTTTACCTGTGGATCTAGTTGGAACTCACCTCCAAAATAGCATGCCTCTCCTAAGTGATCCAACGATGCAGCACTAGCAGTCTGGGGCGTCACTAAGGTCTTGAAACGTCAGGGGATATAGCCCCAATACATATACCCCCCAAAAAAAATGTGTGTGCGTATGTGTATGTATATGTGTATATAAGAGACAGCTTATCTATAGCACTACGACCCTATAGTTATGGATAGGATTAGTTACAGTGGCTCAGCAGACAGTATCACCCATGATAGGATTAGATATAAGGCCCAGCAGACAGTATCACACATGATGGGATTATATACAGTAGCTCAGCAGACAGTATCACACATTATAAGATTAGATACAGTGGCTCAGCAGAAGAGTATCACACATGATAGGCTTAGTTAGATACATGGCCCAGCAGACAGTATTACACATGATAGGATTAGATACAGTGGCTCAGAAGACAGTATCACACATTATAGGATTAGATACAGTGGCTCAGCAGACAGTATCACACATGATAGGATTAGATATAGGGCCCAGTTCACTGACATTGCGACTCCGGAGCTGGGCCCAGGAAAGGTAAGAATAATAATTGTTTTTCTTTTTTATGTGTTACTAATTATTTTTGTGTGTTTGTGTTTTTTTTACAAGTTCGGTTGTTGGAATACTTTGGATTCGAGGACTACTTCGATGACGGTGTTTGTTTTATTCTCAATAAAATGAATAACGAGGATTGTGTTGGAATTTTATTTCAATAAAATATTTTTTCTATGCCTTTGTATGCTTCTAAACTTTATTACTACCGCCTTAGTAAAGGCCGTTGGCTCAATGACAACATCCATTACTAAGGCGGGGCTTAATGTTAGACATAAAGAGGCTAACACTAACCCCCATGATTACCCCGTTAGCCCCCGCCATCAGGGGTGCCGGGAAGAGCCGGATACGATCCAGTACCCGACCATCTGTAGTGATGGTTGGGCACTAATACCGCAGGCTGGTATTATTACTCAGGGAAATCCCAAAAACAGTGGCCATTCCCATCCTGGTAATGCTAGCCTCCTGCTGTGTTGTATCTGGCTGGTTATAAAAATGGGGGAACCCCACATCGTTCTTTCCAATTATTTATTTATTTTTATAAAAAAATTACGTGGGGTCCCCCCCATTTCTCATAACCAGCCAGATACAACACAGCAGCAGCAGCCTAGCATTACCAGGGTGGGAAGGGCCACTGTTTGGCCTTTCCCAGCCTAATAATACCTGCCTGCAGCCGCCCCAGTGCCCTGGTGGTGGTGGGTACCGGGGTAATAATGGGGTTAGTGTTAGCCTCTGCATCGGCTAACACTAAGCCCCGCCTTAGTAATGGACGCTCTTAACCAGCCAGCAGCTATTAATAAGGCGGTAGTAATAAAGTTTAATACAAATACAAAGACATAGAAAAAAAAGGTTTATTGAAATAAAAAAAAACACACAACCCTCATTAACAATTTTATTGATAATACAAAAAAGCCGTCAGCAAAGTAGTCCTCGAATCCGACGTAGTCCAACGACCAAACCTTTAAAAAAACACAAACACAGAAAAACAATATTAGTAAGGGCCTGTTCCGTCTGAGGTTTTCGTCGGGTAACCCCTCAACGAAAAGGCATACTGAAACCTCAGCTTTCATTTCCCTTACCATTGATCTCAATGGTGAAGGAAACATTGCTAAAGGTTTCCGTTTGTCACTGATGTGACAGGGTTCCGTTATTTTGACGGAATAAATAGCGCAGTCGTATTGGTTGTGCCAAGAACAACGGAACCCTGTCACAACGGTGACAAACGGAAACCTTTAGAAACATTTCTGCCACAATGGAGATCGATGGTGAGGGAAACGGAAGCTGAGGTTTCAGTTTGCCGTTCCGTTGAGGGGTAACCCAACAGAAACCTCAAATGGAACCCCTCAACGGAAGGGAAACACTGATGTGAACACAGCCTAACATATATGGTAGGCTTAGCTACAGGGCCCAAGTGCATGTGTGACACTGTTCATTGGACCCTGTATCTAATCCGAAGGTAGGCTTAGATACAGGGTCCAGCAGACAGTAATCTTATACAGCATAAGAATACTGTCTGCTGGGGCCCTGTATCTAAGTCTACCACATAGTAGGCTTAAAAGGTGTTGTCCAGTCCCTAAACATTGATGGCCTATCCTCAGGATAGGCCATCAATAGCTGATGGGTCGGGGTCTGACTCCCAGGAACAACGTTCCCTCTAAGTCTTAGCAGCTCCTGAGCGGAGCAGTTAGGGAGGGGCAAGTCTCCATCAATGGTGGGTGATCTGATGACCAAAAGTAATACACACAGTAAACGCTAATATAGCGACTAAATAAGAGAATAAGAAAACTTATTTTAAATTAGTTTTAAATTAATTTTTTAAATACTATAAAATTACAAGTACACCAGTAAAATAGACAGTTATAAACACCAATTATAGACATCGATGAAAGAATCCCTGATTACACCACTGTCCTTATAGATAGTGCTACACAGACCGCCTGTAGATAGCGCCACACACACCCACTGTAGAGAGCGCCACACAGAACGCCTGTAGATAGTTCTACACAGACCCCCTGTAGAGAGCGCCACACAGACCCCCTATAGATGGTGCCACACAGACCCCTGTAGATTCTGGCACAAAGACTCCTGTAGATACTGCCACACAGACCCCTGTAGATACTGCCACACAGCCCCCTGTAGATACTGCCACACAGACTCCTGTAGATACTGCCACACAGACCCCCTGTAGATAGTGCCACACAGATCCCCGGTAGGTAGTGCCACACAGACTCCCCTGTAGATACTGCCACACAGACTCCCTGTAGATGGTGCCACACACAGCTTCCTTGTATATAGTGGCACACAGCAATCCCCCTGTATATAGTGCTACACAGCAATTCCCCCCTGTATATAGTGTCACACAGTCCCCTCTCCCCTTGTATATAGTGCTACATAGCCACCCTCCCCTTGTATATAGTGCTACACAGCCCCCCTCCCCTTCTATAAAGTGCTACACAGCCCCCTCCCCTTGTATATAGTGCTACACAGCCCCCCTCCTTCCCTTGTGTATATAGCGCTACACAGCAATTCCCCCCTGTATATAGCACTACACAGCCCCCCTCCCCCTTATATATAGCGCTACACAGCAATTTCCCCCCCTGTATATAGCGCTACACAGCCCCCTCACCCCTTGTATATAGCACTACACAGCAATTCCCCCCTGTATATAGAACTACACAGCCCCCCTCCCCCTGTATATACTGCCACACAGCTCCTAAAAAAAAAGTTGTACTTACCTTGCCCCGTTCCCGCAACAGACGGAGCGCTACACTGCCTCTCCAGCGGGACGCATGACTACGCTATTGATTCCGTCAAAATGATGGAACCCTTGTATAACAGAGACAAGCGGAAACCATTGGCACCGGATCCATCACCATTGAAATCAATTTGTGTCAGTCAGGGTCCCGTTACGACGAAAAAATCAGACGGAACATCGGAACGGGAACCTGGTGCAGATGTGAACGAAGCCTTACATGTCTAGCATGTGTCAAATTGATAACACACCACTGTTCTGCTTGCCTGGTCTAGTTTTAAGCTCTCTAAGTTTGAGGCAGTATTAATAAATTTACCCCAATATCTTTTCCCTAAGACTTCATAAATTTAGATTTTTGTGTTCTGCTTTTAGACAGCAGACCCTAAAGAAAATGGATAATTACCCACTCTTTTATCAGAACACTTACTACTGTAAAGATATTCTAGTAAAATGACTATATTAGGGAACCACCCAAAAATTAAAAAAATCTAGTGACTTGCCAAAAAATACAGTATTTGTACTAATTCTGAGTTTCTAGTACCCGCTGTATAAAGCTAAATAAAAAATAAAAAAATGGATCAATTATTAATTTTTTAATTTTTTTAAATTTAGGTTTATACAGCGGGCACTAGAAACTCAGAATTAGTACAAATACTGTATTTTTTGGCCAGTCACTAGATTTTTTTTATTATTTTCTCACATCTAGGAAATCCTTTTTTTAATTTTTTACCTCTTAAGAAAAATGTGTAGAATGTTTATTTAAAAAAATAATATACGCATAGATAAATATTAGCATTTATATTAAACAATTTACACTTATTTATATTCTCTTGATTCTTCCAGAACAGTAGAAATTTTGGAATCCCCACCATATACAATGTAATTTTTAGGATTACTTTTATCTTAGTTTTGTGATAATATGCTATCTATTGGAATAGTTACACTGGCTGGACTCCATGACATAGCAGTTGTATTCTTTGTATTGTTTCATTCCTAATATGATTTTCTTATTGCACTTGACTAATTTACACATGTAACATAAATCTGCCAGTGACCAGTTGTCTCATTACAAAGTCGTTACAGCTAATCTGATACAGCAGACATCCATGTCCGTTATCAACAGATGGGGTGATGTAACCTCACTGCATCTTGATGATCCCTGACCTAAAGCTTTGATTATATGGCACATCAGCCATTAATTGTTTACACTGTTACTGTTCATTTATTTCTGACACCCGCTGCATATGTGGCTCTGACACCAACAGACAGTTGAATGACTTTAAATTCTACACTTGTATTTTAATAAGCTTGTATCACTACAATGGACATACTGTTATAGTCATCTTGTGGGTACAACACTCAAGCAATAGCCCAAATGTGTAAAATAAACTGTTTATAGCATGTAACCCTCCTTCATTGAGCTTTAAGGCCAGGATCACACACACACACACAGTTTTTGGGTCCGTTTTTTGAGCCAAACACAGAAGTGGGCACAAAAAAAAGAAGGTGTATCAGTCTTTTATTTTTACATTTTTTTTCCTTTTGAAAACACTTCTGGCTTTGGCTCAAAAAACTGCAACGGAAACTGCATCAAAACTGTGTGTGTGATCCTGGCCTAAACAGTATTCAAAGAGTATTTCCCCTAAAATTAATCAACCCCAAATGTACATCTATCTTTTGTTCTCTGTTGTTGTGTTTTAATTCAACTGTTATTTGGTTAGATTTGCCTTTCAATATTCTAGAAAAGCTGGGTTGTGACCCTTGTGGGAGTGGAAAGGGGGCTATACTGGGTGTCAGTCAATTTTTTCTAAATATTTTTGCTTTTTAATAACTTGACAAGAATTTAGATGTATTGTCGATTTTTTGGGTTTTAGTGGGAAATGTACTTTAGATGTGAGATTTATTTTGTATGGATGTTTGCATTAGTGACACCTGCAGTTTCAGGGAGGTACTGCATTGTTTATTTTTTGGTACCTGGAGATAGACTAGAGCAGTGGTTCCCAAACTTTCTGTGGCCGGGACCCACTTTTGGTTGAGACATTTGTTTGGGACCCCTCACTTTCGTACTTAGCCCCATGTCGTCTGATGTATGTCAACATTATTCGTAGTTAGATGCCGGTACTTAGCTCCATTCGAAAAAAAATGTCCCTGAAACATTGAAAATAGCAACAATTGTCCGGGCAGGGGATAGGGCAGGCTCAAGTTATCCTGCTGCTGTGCATCGCTGAGGCCCAACTATGGCTGCTGATGGTGGGTCAGGTGACCTGACCCATCCATTAGTGGCCAACAGAGGCCAACTAAAGGGTTTAGAACAGGGGGGTGAAACACATCTGAGTGGACCCCACACAGTATAATAACCTCTTACTGGCCCCCACACAGTATAATGCCCCTATAGATGCCCCCACACAGTATAATGCCCCCATAGCTAACCCTAAGCAGTATAATGACCTCTTAGTGCCTCCACAAATTATAATGCCCCTATAGTTCCTCCCTACACAGTATAATGCCCGTAAAACTGACCCCACACAGTATAATGCCCCATAGCTGGCCCCATGCAGTATAATGACCCCGTAGTGCCAAACAAACAGGATAATGCCCCTATAGCTGCCCCCCCACTGTTTAAAGCACTATAGCTGCCCCCACAGGATAATGTCCCTATAGCTGCCCTGACACTATATAATGCCCCTATAGCTGCCCCCACAAAGTACAATGTCCCTATAGCTGCTCCCACACAGTATAATGCTCCTATAGCTGCCCCCACACAGTATAATGCCCCTATAGCTGCCCCACACACATTATAATGCCCCTATAGCTGCCCCCACACAGTATAATGCCCCTATAGCTGCCCCCACACAGTATAATGCTCCCATAGCTGCCCCTACACAGTATAATGCCCCTATAGATGCCCCACACAGTATAATGCTCCTATAGCTGCTCCCACACAGTATAATGTCCCTATAGCTGCCCCCACACAGTATAATGCTCCTATAGCTGCCCCCACACAGTATAATGTCCCTATAGCTGCCCCACACAGTATAATGCTCCTATAGCTGCCCCCACACAGTATAATGTCCCTATAGCTGCCCCCAGACAGTATAATGGTCTTATAGCTGCCCCCACAAAGTATAATGCCCCTATAGCTGCCCCACACACATTATAATGCCCCTATAGCTGCCCCTACACAATATAATGCCCCTATAGCTGCCCCCACACAGTATAATGCTCCTATAGCTGCCCCCACACAGTATAATGTCCCTATAGCTGCCCCCACACAGTATAATGCTCCTATAGCTGCCCCCACACAGTATAATGCCCCTATAGCTGCCCCACACAGTATAATGCTCCTATAGCTGCCCCCACACAGTATAATGTCCCTATAGCTGCCCCTAGACAGTATAATGGTCTTATAGCTGCCCCCACACTGAATAATGCCCCTATAGCTGCCCCAACACATTATAATGTTCTATAGATGACCCCACACAGTACAATGCTCCTATAGCTGCCACCACACAATATAATGCCCATATAGCAGCCCCCACACAGTATAATGCCCCTATAGCTGCACCCACACAGTATAATGACCCTTTAGTGCCCTCACACAATATATTGACCCCATAGCTGCCCCACAGGATAATGCCCCTATAGCTGCCCCAAACAGTATAATGACCCTATAGCAGCCCAACACTGTATAATGCCCCCCATAGCTGCCCCCACACAGTAAAATGCCCCTATAGCTGCCCTACACACAGTATAATGCCCCCATAGCTGCCCCCACACAGTATATTGTCCCTATAGCTGCCCCCACACACAGTATAATGCTCCTATAGCTGCCCTCACACAGTATAATGCCCCTATAGCTGCCCCTACACAGTATAATGTCCCTATAGCTGCCCCCACACAGTATAATGCTCTTATAGCTGCCCCCTCACTGAATAATGCCCCTATAGCTGCCCCCATACAGTAAAATGTCCCTATAGCTGCCCTACACACAGTATAATGCCCCTATAGCTTCCCCCACACAGTATAATGCCCCTATAGCTGCCCCCACACAGTATAATGTCCCTATAGTTGCCCGCAGACAGTATAATGGTCTTATAGCTGCCCCCACACAGTATAATGCTCCTATAGCTGCCCCCACACAGTATAATGCCCCTATAGCTGCCCCACACAGTATAATGCCCCTATAGCTGCACCCACACAGTATAATGACCCTTTAGTGCCCTCACACAATATATTGACCCCATAGCTGCCCCACAGGATAATGCCCCTATAGCTGCCCCAAACAGTATAATGACCCTATAGCAGCCCAACACTGTATAATGCCCCCCATTGCTGCCCCCACACAGTAAAATGCCCCTATAGCTGCCCTACACACAGTATAATGCCCCTATAGCTGCCCCCACACAGTATATTGTCCCTATAGCTGCCCCCACACACAGTATAATGCTCCTATAGCTGCCCTCACACAGTATAATGCCCCTATAGCTGCCCCTACACAGTATAATGTCCCTATAGCTGCCCCCACACAGTATAATGCTCTTATAGCTGCCCCCTCACTGAATAATGCCCCTATAGCTGCCCCCATACAGTAAAATGTCCCTATAGCTGCCCTACACACAGTATAATGCCCCTATAGCTTCCCCCACAGTATAATGCCCCTATAGCTGCCCCCACACAGTATAATGTCCCTATAGTTGCCCGCAGACAGTATAATGGTCTTATAGCTGCCCCCACACAGTATAATGCTCCTATAGCTGCCCCCACACAGTATAATGCCCCTATAGCTGCCCCACACAGTATAATGCTCCTATAGCTGCCCCCACACAGTATAATGTCCCTATAGCTGCCCCCACACAGTATAATGGTCTTATAGCTGCCCCCCACACTGAATAATGCCCCTATAGCTGCCCCAACACATTATAATGTCTCTATAGCTGACCCCACACAGTACAATGCTCCTATAGCTGCCACCACACAATATAATGCCCATATAGCAGCCCCCACACAGTATAATGCCCCTATAGCTGCACTCACACAGTATAATGACCCTTTAGTGCCCTCACACAATATATTGACCCCATAGCTGCCCCACAGGATAATGCCCCTATAGCTGCCCCAAACAGTATAATGCCCCTATAGCAGCCCAACACTGTATAATGACCCCCATAGCTGCCCTCACGCAGTAAAATGCCCCTATAGCTGCCCTACACACAGTATAATGCCCCTATAGCTGCCCCCACACAGTATATTGTCCCTATAGCTGCCCCCACACACAGTATAATGCTCCTATAGCTGCCCTCACAGTATAATGCCCCTATAGCTGCCCCCACACAGTATAATGTCCCTATAGCTGCCCCCACACAGTATAATGCTCTTATAGCTGCCCCCTCACTGAATAATGCCCCTATAGCTGCCCCCATACAGTAAAATGCCCCTATAGCTGCCCTACACACAGTATAATGCCCCTATAGCTGCCCCCTCACTGAATTATGTCCCTATAGCTGCCCCCACACAGTATAATGTCCCTATAGCTGACCCCACACAGTACAATGCTCCTATAACTGCCCCATACAGTACAATGCTCCTATCTCTGCCCCACACAGTATAATGCCCCTATAGATGCACCCACACAGTATAATGACCCTTTAGTACTCCCACACAATATATTGACCCCATAGCTGCCCCACAGGATATTGCCCATATAGCTGCCCCCACACAGTATAATGCTCTTATAGCTGCCCCAAATAGTATAATGCCCCTATAGCAGCCCAACACTATATAATGCCCCAATAGCTGCCACCTCACAGTATAATGCCCCCATAGCTGCCACCTCAGAGTATTATGCGCCACAGCTGCCCCCACACAGTATAAAGCCCCCATAGCTGCCTCCACACAGCTCTAACAAAAATAATAAAATGCATACTCACCTATGCTCGCTCCCACGACGGCTGAAACAAATCTTTCTGCTCCTCTGGTCTGTGCAGTGTGTCGCTCAGCACAGACAGGTGTGAAGATGTCACTACATGGCTGAGCGCTCAAGGCAAAGTAAATGCTGGAACAAGGAGCCATCATCTCCTTGCTCCAGCATTGATTTCAGCTGTATCTCCGTCCTGAGGTCTTCACTCAACCCCCCAGGGGGTCCCACAGTTTGGGAAACCATGGAAGAGAGGATATAAATATTGATCAAGAGACTTAACCTGTAAAATTGAAAGACAAATTCTACTCAGAATTGCTCTTTAGGTTTGTATGATCTTCAAGGGAAATATGTGCATACTGTAAAATAACCATTTTACTGTAGTTTCTTGGGTCTTCACTAGATGTCTGAAAGGGAAGACTGGATGACAACTCATGGGCATCTGAAAAATGTTATCTCATTTGCATACTATAAACTACCATAAATAATGATCTTTGGTTTTCTGATGGAAATTCATGGCTACTGTGAGGACCATTTCTCCATTTACCCTACTCTAATTTTGGATTACTCCATCTGCTATCAGAAGAATTCTCTTAATACATGAAGGAATTATCTTTTGAGTAAATTCCTAATATCTTTTTATAACATCTGAGGAATTATTTAAACATATTTCATGTCTGTAAAGTTACTACTTCTATATAGTTCTATAAGTCTTAGTTCAGCTATAAATAAGCAATGTCTCCCAACACAACAAGAGGAACAGGTGGAATACCATTGACCTGCAATATGGTAGATCTCAGATTCCATGTCCCACCCAAGTTAGGTGATGGGTAGGGGGTCTCACTGCTGGAAGCCCTCATTTTCAACAGTTAGTTGAATGGAAAACTACAATACAGGTTGCCCAGTGGGGTCAATGAATATTAATCACCATCCTGAGGTCTGCCAGTGCTGAATGTGGCTCTCACCTTTAGCTTTGAGAGTGAGGGTCCCAAATGGGGAGCTCTTCTTTTTTTACCTAAATATTTCCTAATAGCGGACAACCCATTTAAATAAAATAAAAAATACTAATGCTAAATACTCTGTTAGATACGGAGTCATTTTTACATATACATTGAAAGCCACTAAGTTTATGCTTAATTCCAGCCGTAGCTATAAGAATCCTTTCCGTGGTTAATTGAATTAATAAAGTAGTATATATTTCACGTCTCGCTTGAAGTGTTAACTGCGGCAGTGACACATCCTCTATCTTGTTTGTGTTCTAATCATACATTAATTTTAATATCAGAGGAGTCATTTTGCTCTGTGCTCATTTTTCACTGAACCCCTGCTATTTTTCTTCTCTGGTAATAGATATCATTTAAACAGCTTGACTAACCGGCCTGATATAGAATAGCCAGTAATATATACTGATGTAATGACCATGATAAAATCATTGTGTGCTGATTTTATAAATTAGGGTGAAAATGCGAATGAGCCTGAAAAATGAAGTGCTACTGCATGAATTCCAGGGTTGCTAATGCTTCATACCTTTCTGCTTCATTAAACCAATTTCACGGGGAGATGACTTAGAGGAGGAAGCTGCACTGCTTAGGAGACCCAACAATGGTTTATTGAAAGAAATGGGGCTAAGATTAAATTAAGTGTTACTTGAGAAATATGGAAATGCTTGAAAATCAGCCTTCTAAATGGTAAATTTTAACATTTGATAAGTTAGTTCTTTCACATTCAAAGATTTGTCTCATAATTTTTACATGACTGCTAATTAAGGTCAGAATACTTTCTAATCTACCATTATAAATTGCATTAAGAAATCTTAAGTTGTTTCTGAAGACATATTATATGATAAGAAGTTTGGAATAGTAAAATCAAATGTTTAATGTAGATTTATATTTAAATGACCTAGTGATAGTTATGTATATTATAATTGAATGATCCTTTTAGAGGGGATGTATAAAACTATTGTGGATAGTACTAAGTTGAAAAGATACTTTTATTGTAAACTGAATTGAACAGATTCTAATGCATGTGATTTGTATAATATGAGTTATTGAAAATTATTATTCAATATCGTTGAATGTTAACCACACAGAAGTTTTCCATTAGCAATATTCCCAGCTCCAACAAAATATGTTTTGTTACTCTCTTAACTAGTCATAAAGGGCATTTCACAATAATAGAAAAATAAGTCCTATGAATTTAAGTCCCTAAATTGTCCTCTATTGTTTAGTATTTGTTTAGTCTGGCATCTTTACATTTGCCCAATACTAATCTTATGTTTATGGCCAGCTTAACAGAAGTTGGTCATCCAACCACTAATGGTAGTATAACTATTATAGCCCCATTGGGATTGTCAACTGATTTTCACTCTAGTTATGAATAGCATCAACATTTGCCTTGTTATGCAGAGTTGCCATCATTCTCTTCTGTGCCATGATCAAACATGGAGGATTTATCATAGATTTTCACTGTGGCTTCCACACCAAAAATCCACTATAAATTACAGTACAATATATGTGGATAGGGTTTTAAAACCTGGTTCACATGTAGAAGAAAAAAAATCAGTGCGGATTTCAAGGTATCCTGTAGATTTTCAAATCCTCTGCTTGTCTATTATCTTGGATTTCACTCTTTACTTGCGGATTTCACCCTTTGCAATGCAAAAATACTCAATGCACAGCAGAATTTTCCACCACATCTGTACATGGTCTAACTCTTACGTCTCTCTCCAAGTATCATAGCAGTTCTCTACATGAACTAGGAAAGTCAGGATGAACAGTGCTATAGGACATTCCCAGATAAGACCTTCTACCATGGATGGAATTATGTTAGAACAGATAAAAACAGTAAACAAATACAAAAAGGAATAAGCTTTTTTTTTTTTTTAAATGTTAATCATATTTATTATCAATTACAGTTATCTATAGGGGGTCTTGATTTTTTATCATTTTGATATACTCAACAAATTTCCCTGACAATAAAATTATATTTGACAGTGAAAATATTATCTTTATGTGTAACATAGTAACATACAATATCCATACACTTTAGCCTTTTATCCAGCAATGTTGATCCAGAGGAAGGCAAAATCCCTCAAGAGGCCCATCTACAGAAATATAGTAAACATAACTTATAATATTAGTACATTCAAGAAAAACATCCAGGCCTCTTTAGAACTCTTTCACTGAATTCACCATGACAACTTCATCTGGCAGAGAGTTCCATAGTCCTACTGCTCTTACAGTAAAGAATCCCCTCCTATGTTGGTGTAGAAACCTTCTTTTCTATAGTTACAGTCCTGGGTATAAGAGATCTCTGTACTGATCTTTAATACATAGTTATTAGATCATGAGCTAAACACAAGAAATGGTTATAAACCATACCTAATAGAAATCCCAAAATATGCAATCCATATATAGCACGGTGCCGTTTCGGAGAGCAACAATTCAAAAAGAAAAAAACAAAAAATATTTTCCAAAACATACCAGGCACTCTTTGGGATAAGAATAATTTTATATAAATTTTTATTAAATTCCATATAAAAATATATTTTAAAGATTTTTCATATATAAATATATCTCTTTCCTCTTTTATCCATAATACAAAGATTTTTTATAGGAAAAGAAAAGGGTTTGAGAAAACACATTTGTTTCAAACTAGATGTACATAATTTAAAAAAAAAAAAAAAAAAAAAAAAAAATGTCTCCTGGCCAGGATACCAACACAGACTTTTATAACATTACTGCCATTAATTTATCCCCCTCTAAACACAATGACATGTCATGATGAGATATCTAGGTAATAGGTGTTCTATACATAAGCCAAAATCAGACCCATATAAGAGAATTGCTATAAGAACCGGTTCTGAAGATTTTTTTATCCAGACACCATTGGTCTCCGTTCACACTTGCGCTTTTTTCTTTTTACTCCTTCTTTTCTAATTTTGGTCCGAAACCAACAGAAACAGTTCCTCTTGTGTGATAGCAATGCAATTGTATATAAGGAGTTAAATATTCATCTTTAAATCTTCCTATACTCGGGGGCAGCCGAGATTTCACCCAAAGGTGAGCAAATTTAAGCAATGGAGCACGCTCCTACATTCAAGAGTCGGAATCCTGCTATGCTGGTATCCACGTTAAATTTTTATTCAGACACCATTGGTCTCAGTTCACACTTGCAGTTTTTGCTTTTTCCTCCTTCTTTTAAAATTTTGGTCCGAAACCAACAGGAGCAGTTCCTCTTATATAATAGCCATGCAAATATAGATAAAGAGTTGAATACTCATCTTTATGTTGATCTCGCAACTCAAGGTGGACTGAAAGTTCACTCTTTTTCACTATGTTCCTCCTCCTGGAGCAATTGTAGAGTTAAGGCAGATTTTAAAAAAATATATCAATCGCGTTTTTCACCCCTTCAATCTCATCATTGGCAGATCACAATTCCCACATGGAAGGTTCTCCTTATATCCACTCCATCCACGGTCAATCCTTATGTTGAATAGCTTGGATCTTCCTATACTCGGGGGCAGCCGAGGTTTCACCCAAGGTGAGCAAATTATAGCAATGGAACACACTCCTCATTGGAGAGTCGGTATCGTAATATGCTGGTATCCACGTTGGTTTTTTCTGGCAACACTGGAGACTGCAAGACGAGGCAAGGTTGACGTCACTACCTGCCAGGTGTAGACTAATTGATCAGCTGACATGTTTCATCCCGAACCAGGATTTCCTCAGAGCCATTTTGTGAGTTCAGTAAAGTCTGGCCTCTTTATAGTGCCAAATTTAAAGGGAACTGGACCCATATGTAAAAATATTACATTAAGTACTCATAGAATCCAATGATTCAAATCCAAAACGTCCAATTATACACATGTTTTGTCCATATTTATAGATTCCCCTCAGTATTTCATCATACATTTCTATCCGGGAATATACATATATATAAAATACCAAAACATATACACACAGTACATTGCAAGTAAATTCCCATTTTTTGGATTAAGAAAAATTCATTTATCCCTAACAAACCCATTAGTGATCAGCAGTGTCTATAATAAATAAAATATAACAGAAAATTATATAAATAATAAATAAGAAAATAAAATAAAAAAATAAATAAATAAAAATAAATAAAAAATCCAAAAAATTAAATAAATGATGAGAGATCCATGTTGCATTTCAGATGGTATAACACTAATTTGACGCTGCACCTGTCAACGGACTGTCCATAAAGCATTAAGCCCATAAAGTACCTATTTATTACAGTAATATGATAGTGTCCCGCTAATTTTTATCTGCCGAAAATCAGGCAAGGCATCCTCTGTACCCGGGTGACAGGGAGTGGGTCCAACCCCGAGAATATTTCCGGAGGGACCGAGTCCCCATCACCCAGGGACAGAGAACATCCATAGGACCTATCCATTTATCCAGAGAAAAAAAGTATTTATAAAAGGAAAATTAGTTCGCTGGTTGGTGCGTGGAAAAATCACGGGACGCTGTTACACAGCCGGCCCTTAAGGATCCACGCAACCCCCACCCAAATGCCAAACCGACAAGATCACTTCCAAAACATAAAGGGATATAAAACAGGCTTTCCCAAATTAGGGCAAAAACGCTTCCGGAATCCAAGGATTTTAATGTCTGTCTCCGAAGGGCAGGGAGCGGGTCCACAACAGATAAAAATCTGTAGGGACCCAGTCCCCACCACTCGGAGGCAGAAAATCATAACAGTTAGTTCTTTATTCATCCCATAAGTCTATTCCCTCCTATTTTCAAGGAGTGAAAAGATATATTTACTTAGATTGGGTCGAATCAAACCATTTGAGAATAGGTCACAAGGTAATCAATCCATTGGAGGTATCCAAAAGACGGGCAATCATATTACACCACAAAGACGCAACCACCAATAAATAGAAGGGGATTATTAATTCCGCATGTCATAAGAACATATTAAATTTTATTTCATTGTTAAGACCTCTAGGGTTGAGGGTTCCCAATGTATAAATCCACATCGTTTCTTTCTGTAAAAGAATACGGTTACGATCCCCACCCCTTCTATCCTCAAAAAGTTGGTAGATTCCCATAAATTTTAAGCCCTTGGTTGATTGTCCATGATGTAATTTAAAATGTGCTGCCAATGGGCTTTTCATTTCGCCCTTTGTAATGTCTGAAAGATGTTCCCTAATTCTTATCTGTAACTCCCGTTTCGTTTTTCCAATATACTGCTTACCACATGGACAAATAATTGAATACACCACCATAGTTGAACGACAGTTGATAAAATTATAAACCTTAAATTCTCTTTTATGTTCGCTGTCAAAAAAGGTATCGGATTTCAAAACATATTTGCAACAATTGCAAGAGCCACACATATACATCCCCTTTGGCCGTTTATTCAACCATGTTTCGTTATCTATGGTCTTTCTTTTAAATTCAGAACTGACTAGAATATCTTTTAAAGTAGGGGCTTTTCTTGGAACCATACTTGGTATCTCACCTACTATTGAACCAATCCTTTTATCCAAAGTTAGGTGAGGCCAATTTTTAATCATTAAATTACGTAGTAAATTCCAATGGGAACCATACCTTGAGATGAACCGTACTCTATTATCATGTTTTTCTTTTTTAACCCTTTCAAGAATTTCCCTCCTATCTTGTCTTATGGCTCTGTTATACCCTTTTTTTATAATTTTTTTAGGATATCCCCTATTTAAAAAGTGCGATGTTAAATCTTGAGCCTCTCCTTTGAAGTCTTCAAATCTAGAGCAGTTACGTCTGATTCGAAGAAATTCACTTATTGGGATTCCCTTAATTTGGGAAGGTAGGTGATGGCTACTTGCTGCCAAAAGGCTATTTCCTGACGTTGGTTTACGGAAAGTCGTAGTCATAAGCTGATTTCCTTCCCTGTGAATATTTACATCTAGAAAACTGATATTAGTCTCACTTGAAGTAAATGTCAAGAAAAGATTCAAACTATTCGTATTGAGATCTTTAATAAACTCTTCCAGGGTTTCCACCGATCCCTTCCAACATAGGAGCACATCATCCATGTATCTGAGCCAGGTAGCCGCACATCTCCTAAAGAGAGGGTGGGGATATACAATAAATTCTTCCCACCATCCCAGATGTAAACATGCATATGAAGGTGCACAAGAGGACCCCATGGCTGTCCCCTGTACTTGGCGATAATATTTGCCATCAAATGAGAAGCAATTGTGGTTCAGGACAAATTCCAACATCTCTATAATGAATTCATTTTGATGGGCCCATTCCCCACCTCGTCTCTCCAGGAAATGCGCAGCGGCCCTTAGTCCAGCCTCATGGGGGATGGAGGTATACAACGATTCTACATCCAATCCCACGAGCAGAAAATCACCCTCAATCGTAAGTTTTTCCAATTTACTTAGGAGATCTCCTGTGTCTAAGACAAAAGAGGGGAGCGCACCCACAAATGGTTTAAGTTTTTCATCTATGTATTTCCCAAGGTGATCAGTTGGGCCATCACACCCTGAGATAATTGGCCTGCCAGGTGGGGTATCTCTATTCTTGTGTACCTTGGGAAGCACATACATGGTAGGTATACGTGGCTCCTTTATCTCCAAGTAATGGAGTTCTTGTTTACTTATCAAGCCCTCATCCACAGCAAACATCAGTTTTCTATTTAGTGTGTGTGTTAAATCTGGAATGGGGTTACCAGTTAGGGGAACATAAGAATTAGTATTTAATTGCCTCTTGATCTCACCGACATAGTATTCCTCCCTGAGGAGGACCACATTCCCACCTTTATCACTTGGTTTGATTATAACATCTTTTAAATTTTTCAACTCTTTTAATGCTTTCCGTTCTTTTTTGGTCAAATTGTCCTCACTCAGGAAGGAAGACCAGTCAATGAGGTCAATGTCCCTGTGCATGGCCTCCAAAAAGGCCTGAGTACATCTATTAGAGCAGACACTGGGCATTACGCTACTCTTTTTTCGCAATCCCGTAAACTCCGGGATAAGATCCTCCGTAAACATCTCTCCATCTCCCATGTCTCCAGATACGTGACTCTCCTTCCATAACTCATCTAGATCTATTAGTGCATTCATATCTGTCAATCCAAGATTGGACAGTAAGTTGGATCCCATTCTCTCATCCATGGGGGATATCTCTATATGGCTATCTGGGTTCTTCTCTATTTTTTCTCTCTCCCCATGCCAAAGTCTCAAAATAATTTTCCTCAAAAACAGGTGTAGGTCTTTATAGATCTCAAATTTATTTCCGGGGGTAACTGGTGAGAATCCTAAACCACGATTTAATAAAGAAATATGATCATTTGTTAAAACAATTTCTGTTAAATTAATTACATTGTTCACATTATATTCTATCTCCCCCTGCGTTGCCTCGTGTTCGGCCCTCCTTTTTTGTCTACTAATTTTTCCTCTCCGTACCTTCCTCTGTTTCGATCCCCTAAAAAAGAGACTTTACTTTGTGTATCTTCTACTCTAGTATATTTCCCTGTCTCGTTATCACTTGACAGATCACTTGTTGTTTCCCCATCCGTTGATGTGTATGTATTTTTCCTCGTCCATGGTTTACGTCTATTAAATCCCTCCCTTTTATTTGAAAAAGAGAAAATTTGCTGTTGTTCAAAATCAAAAATATCTCTTTGAAATTTTTTCCTTTTACGGGTAGAGATTTCCCTAAGTTCTAACTCTACTTCTCTCTTGAGATTAGTATTTAATTTCTCAAATTCAAGATGGGAAGAAAACTCATCCAATTTTCTAACACTATCCTCAATTTCCATAGTGAGGGATCTCAACATAACTCTTTCTTCATCTATTAGTAAATCCATTAATTTTTTTGAATGTCTTAGACATTCTTCATCCCATTTTTTTAGGAACTCCTCTCCTTTGAAATGGGAAGCCGGAACGGTGCGTCTACGTAACCCTCTAGGTGTAATATCGGATTTTTTATATGCTTCTAAACTTTGGATATCCCATTTACGTCTTAAATGGTTCAATGTTAATTTTCTATGGTTTTTAAATAGGCCGTATATATCTCGGCTTGAGTCCTCTATACTCCTATTGACCTCACAATTTAATAATGCAGCAATTTGTGCATCGACCTCTACATCTAGGCAATAAGCCATTCTTAAGGGAAAAGGAAGAAAAAAAGAAAAAAAAAAAAAAAAAAAAAAGGCGGGGAAGGAAGACACCACTGATCACACAAGGCGGAAAGGGATATATTCTCAAGGTAAAGAAAAACAGGAGAGAACACCTCCTTAATTAAATATGAGCTAAACACAAGAAATGGTTATAAACCATACCTAATAGAAATCCCAAAATATGCAATCCATATATAGCACGGTGCCGTTTCGGAGAGCAACAATTCAAAAAGAAAAAAACAAAAAATATTTTCCAAAACATACCAGGCACTCTTTGGGATAAGAATAATTTTATATAAATTTTTATTAAATTCCATATAAAAATATATTTTAAAGATTTTTCATATATAAATATATCTCTTTCCTCTTTTATCCATAATACAAAGATTTTTTATAGGAAAAGAAAAGGGTTTGAGAAAACACATTTGTTTCAAACTAGATGTACATAATTAAAAAAAAAAAAAAAAAAAAAAAAAAATGTCTCCTGGCCAGGATACCAACACAGACTTTTATAACATTACTGCCATTAATTTATCCCCCTCTAAACACAATGACATGTCATGATGAGATATCTAGGTAATAGGTGTTCTATACATAAGCCAAAATTAGTTATTAGATCATCCCTCATCCATCTTTTTTCTGAACTAAATAACACCAATTATAATCATCTTTCTGGGTGCTGTAGTCTACCCATTACATTTATTACCATAAAATAATTTAAAATGGGATTCTACTTGTTAAGACCTTGTCATAATGATAAGTCTGTGTTCACATCACCGTCGCTTTCCACTGAGGGGTTCCGTCTGAGGTTTCCGTCGGGTTAACCCCACAGCTGAAAGGCAAACGGAAGCCTCAGCTTCCGTTTCCCTCACCATTTAACTCAAGGGTGACGGAAACCTAGCTAATGGTTTCCGTCTGTCACCATTGTGATAGGGTTCCGTCATTTTGATGGAAACAATAGCGCAGTCAACTGCACTACTGGTTCCGTCAAGGACAAAGGAACCCTGTCGCAAGGGT
Source organism: Rhinoderma darwinii (assembly GCF_050947455.1). Classification (NCBI taxonomy): domain Eukaryota; kingdom Metazoa; phylum Chordata; class Amphibia; order Anura; family Rhinodermatidae; genus Rhinoderma; species Rhinoderma darwinii. The sequence continues at coordinate 92,595,381 of NC_134694.1, forward strand.
GACAGACGGAAACCATTAGCTAGGTTTCCATCACCATTGATATCAATGGTGAGGGAAATGGAAGCTTAGGTTTTCGTTTGCCTTTCCGTTGAGGGGTTAACCTGATGGAAACCTCAGACGGAAAACCTGAACCGAAGGGCAACGGTGATGTGAACAGGCTCTTAGATCATCGTATAAGTTGGGTTTTCGATATAGCACTAGTTTGGAAGCGTCATGACAGTGAATAGTGCCTTCTTACATATACATATACATAACACACACAAGATACAATAAAACCATTTACCAATTATTGGTACTTTGTTCTCCCTGAACTGCATTACTATTACATAGCTATGGATGTGAGAACATATAAACATAGCATGTTCTATCGTCACAGTGGTCAGAATCACTGGTCTTATACTTTTAGTGTTGCACTTTATGCATAGGTCTACATTCATATGTTGACATCATAGATTTTATTCCCTTTTGTCATTTCGGGGATTACAAAGATACCACTGAAATTTGCCTATTGAGGCCATTTTTAACTTGACTGACAAATGGAACGTGTTAAAAATGTTTTGCAATAACGGAGCCCTTGTTGTCTATGGACAGTGGAGTGTGCTAGCATAAAGGGATTCATTCATTAAAAGGAAGCTTATGCGTGCACAAGTTTTTAAATACATTATTTGAAAGAACGATAGAAACAGCGAGGGGGAAACTGCCATTTTTGGCTCCTCTGTCACAATGAGGACTCTGTGTTCAAGTGTCTGAAGAACTGGGACTCGATCCAGCATTAGCTGATGAGTTCAAAAGACATGTATGGACTTAAATTGTCTCTGCAATGTAATAAATGGACTAACTTCACCAGATTTCTGTATGATTACACCTCCGTGATACCTCTAGAAATGTATGGTTTCAGCAAATAACGGGCCGTTCTCTTCTCAATGAGAATTAGCAACAGGTTAATTTTAGATTCTGAAATTGATACTTCTGGGGAATTGATATGACAGATCCCACCATACATTTGTAAGGTATGCAACCTCTGTGTTTATGTTCCCAGTTCTGATTTTTCATGGCAATATTTTAGTTTAGTTTGGGAAGACTTTTATTATTATTCTGGTTTAGTTATATTTGTCTATCTAGCCAGCATCTGTTTGAATCTTTGCCTTAATCTTTGGATTAAAGTGGTTTAATCTCAAAGTCTGAAAGATTAATGGTCTTTGACTAAAAAATTGTAATTCCATATTTAATTTTTATTGGTAATTTTAGAAAGGGTTCACAAAGAGTGAAAGAGTGTTGCATGCTATGTTCCTTCAGGTGGGACCATAAGGCCAATGTTCTGCCAGATGGGAAGGACAGGAACAACATACAGTATATACTCTATATACTATAAGCTTCCCCCACCTGATATGTGTGAACGAGCCCTATGCAGGAATATCAGCATCTAGATTTATAGCAACAGTATAAATGGAAGAAAAAATTGTGTTTTCCATACTGTATGTTACTGACAGGTACTGGAATCGTTATAAGACATACAGTAGCTATGATACTGTAACGAGCCGTGCACCTGTGTGTCCATCACATGACCATGGACAGACCATTTATCCACTGGAAGTAAATAATGAATGTTCCTACTGAGTATATTAGAAAATTTATGCATTTTTTATTATACCAAAAACAACATTAATTTGCTGAAACCGGTCAACCCCTTTAAATAGTCCTTTACAAGATGGTTTTCTACTTGAAAGAGGTGTCACGAATGTGAATAGTACTAAAAGGAGATTAGTATCTTACAAATAACAGTAGCCATGGCCATTGAACTGTCACTTTAAAAGGAAGATGCCATTTTAACAGGTTTGTGATTTTATTCACTATAAGTAAGAATGAAAGGGGAAAAACCCTTGTAAATATTTTCAATGAAATAGAACAATGGCAGTGACTTGTTCTTATATAGTCACTGAAAGGGTTAACAAATAACTGCTAGTTCGGTCAACAGGTCAGTCGGACAGCAGGGTATCTCAGTAGTAGCAGCAGGTAGATGAGATTTTGGGTTGCTAAGCAGTTGATACTATCAGAGACAACAAATTCAAAAACCTATATTAGCTTGAAGCACTGGTGAGTTCCCAGTTTTTCTTAGGCACTTGGTTGGCAGAAAATCATGAACGCAGTAATGAGAGATCTGAAGGCCAATGTGAAGACAACACAGAGAGAAACCAACTTGCCAGCGCTTAAAGATTAACTGCACATTCATCAAACGTTTCATAATATGTCTTAGAGACATAGCCGAAGTTTAGATCGTAGGGGGTCTGGGTGCTGACATCCCCATCGTTGCTGAAACAAAGGTGCAGAAGCGCTAAGTTGAGCGCTCTGCATCTTCCGTTGTCATCGGCGATCCTTGTTAGGCTGAAGTCGGCTCACATAGAAAGTCTATGTGAGCCATCTCCAGGCTGGCAAGGAGCGCCAATCAGAGCTAAAGAGGCAGGGCGCTCAGCCGAACACTTTTGAACCTTTGTTTAATCGACGATGGGGATCTCCGCACCCAGACCCCCTCCGATCTAAATTTCTAATGTGTCCCTATGACATATCAAAAATTTGATGAAAGTGCAGTTACTAATTAAATAAAATTTCACTTCACATAGTTTTGTGAAGGATTGTCAATTCAGTACAACTCCTGTCCATAAACCCACAAGAGTTTCTCTAATTGGAGGACTGGGTACAAATGTATATAACCGGCTTTCATAATAATTTTCTTGGGCACCAATGAAACAGAACACTAACTCTAACTTTCTAACGCCCTGTTCAAATATTATCCCCTGGTGACCATGGCTGGGGCAAAGGGATTATTTGTTTTCTTATATCTGGTCCATGGATGCTGGACAAAGGCTCCAATGACTTATTATACGTCTATTGATGAGAGGCGAACAAACAATCCCACTCCAACTGCAACCATTATCCCCAAGATCAGCTTTAAGGCCCACCATAACACAAGGAGTACAATGGAAAGTTAGAGTATATATTGTTGGACGACACGTTGAGTCCAACAATTTAGAACCATATCCCCAAACCAAGTCTTCCATATTGAATGCAGTACTGCATTTTTGATTTCAACATTTTAGAACAGAAAATTTTGTAAGCAAAGGAGGGATAAGAGAACAGAGGTAGGGGAGGTGCAAGGGTAAGTTCACACATAGCGTAAATACTGTGGATTTTCCACAACAAATTTAGTTGCGGAACATCCGCGACAATACAGTAGCACCAAAGTAGATGAGATTTGAACAAATGATGAGTGGAAATGATGAGTGATGAGTAGCAAATGATGAGTGGAAAAGACGCTCAGAAATTGACCTGCGGTGCTGTTTTTTAATCTGCAGCATGTCAATTGTATTTGCGTAATCGCTGCTTTTGTGTTGCAGGTTTTCCCCATTGAATTCATGGGGGAGGTAAAACCTGCAACAAATAGCAGATGTAAAAATGTAGAAACACAAACAAAGTTATAATTACCCAGAATTCTGTGCTGGGTAATTCTGTGCTTCCTTATCCAGGCCGGCCTCATTGAATGACGTTTCATCCCATGTGACCACTGCAGCCAATCACAGGCTGCAGCGGTCACATGGGATAAAACGTCATCCTAGGAGGCCGGTCTGTAGGACTTCAGAGGATAGGTTTTTTTTTTTTTTTTATACGTGCAGTTTCTGCAGCGCACTTACCGACCGAAAAACTGCACCACAATTTGGTGTGGTTTTTTTTGCTTTCCTAAGGAGGGTTAAGGGGAGGGATTGTGAGGTAGTTAAAACAAAGTGCAAATTTTAACTGAGATAGGTCGTCTATGGCTTAGTAAGTTGATGATACATTTCATGATCTCATGTATCTTTCTTGTATCTAAGTTATGACAAGCAGCACCCGCCGACACTGAACCTGTCAGGTCCGCGGGACTAACGGATTTAGTGTAAAGCGAACGATACAGCTGTAACTCAAAAAGTAAAACTATTTTTTAATAAAGACTAATTACAAAGTTACACTAAACACACTGACTAATCTGGTTATTAAAAGAAAAACAAAATGCCCTCAAAGGTGTACATAGCCTTTAAGATTATTATGAGATGGTTATTCACTGTATGTCTCATTTATACTCATAGTAAGTTACATTTTTGTGATATACTGCTGGAAAGTTGAAAGTTCTCTATTTCCTGCCATGTGATAAAAATCACATTGAGAAGAGATTTAGGGTATGTTCACACGTAGTCAACAAAAACGTCTGAAAATCCAGAGCTGTTTTCAAGGGAAAACAGACCCTGCTTTTCAGACGTTTTTTTACCAACTCGCATTTTTCGCGGCGTTTTCGCGGCGTTTTCGCGGCGTTTTTTACGGCCGTTTTTGGAGCTGTTTTCATTGGAGTCTATGAGAAAACAGCTCCAAAAATGTCCAAAGAAGTGTCCTGCACTTCTTTTTACGAGGCTGTATTTTTACGCGTCGTCGTTTGACAGCTGTCAAACGACGACGCGTAAATAACAGGTCGTCTGCACAGTACGTCGGCAAACCCATTCAAATGAATGGGCAGATGTTTGCCGACGTATTGGAGCCGTATTTTCAGACGTAAAACGAGGCATAATACGCCTCGTATACGTCTGAAATTTGGCCGTGTGAACATACCCTCAGAGTATATGTGGTGCACTGTTTGGCTATACTGTATTTTTGGAGAAATCCTTCAAGACTATTCAATAGCCTTAATTACATGTTAGGCTGGGTTCACAATACACCTCGAATTATGCCTGAAAACACGGCTCCAATATGTCGGCAAACATCTGCCAATTCATTTCAATGGGTTTGCCGATGTACTGTGCCGACGACCTGTAATTTCACGCGTCACTGTCAAAAGACGGCGCTTAAAATAACAGCCTCGTCAAAGAAGTGCAGGACCCTTCTTGGGACGTAATTTGAGCCGTTTTTCATTGAATCCAATGAAGAACAGCTCCAAATTACGTCCGTAATTGACGCCTCGCAAAACGCGAGTACGAGCAATTACATCTGAAATGCAGGAGCTGTTTTCTCCTGAAAACAGCTCCGTAATTTCAGCCTTAATTGACGTTATCGTGTGCACATACCCTTAATGTGTGGTAACTCCACTCTCATCTTAAAGGTGCACCTTTGAAATCGTTTTGTTATTTTTGTTGGTTTTTTTAAGAAAAATGTCTATCAGTGCAACTTTCTAAACACTTTTTATTGAAAATAACTTCAACTTTTACAGCTCCTTGGTATCCCGTAAACAGAGCAGCTGTATTGTTCGCTAAGACCGTAATCCATTAGGTCCACGGTACAGACGAGTTCAGTGAAAGCAGGTCCTGCATGTCTCTGACGCGCGTGATCCACCTGTTATCGATCACATCTAAGTTATGAAGTTAGATGTGATCGGTAACAGCTCGATGGACCCGCTGACACTGAACCCGTCAGTCTTGCAGATCTGACAGATACAGGTTTTTGCACTAGATACAGCTGCTCTGTATACAGCATACAAAGCAGCTGTATCTCCAACAATAAAGATAATTTTTAATAAAAAGTATTTTAAGAGTTGCAGCAATCACACTGATGCACATTTTTCATAAAAACAAAAAAAACAACTATTTCAAACGTCTACATGGCCTTTAAGTTTACCGCCAAAAATGTGTTTTGTCAAGACCTCATTACTCAATCTTCATGCCGCTGCTCTCTTCTCCTGAACTCAAGTACATACCTAGTGTAATCTTTATGGTTGCTCCTATACACAATTATGTCAGACCGATTACAGTATGGAAAAGGCTTGATGCAATCCATATTCACAAGCTGTCATGCGATTCCCAGCTCTCCCCATGGGGTAGGGCACTTGGCTTGTAAAGATACAACTTCAGATTTGCTGATATCCCCCCCCCCCCTCATGCTGAAACCATTCAAGAGTATTTCATAAGATGTCATCTGTTAGCAAAGCTGATTATTAATAAAGTTTATTGCCATTTATATACAGCTTGTATATATATATAATATATCCCCTTAAAAAACACAAACAGTAAAGTTTATTTTACATGTTCTGTATATTATACGAGACTGTTAGTACAAGTCATTAAGTTGTTGTATCTTGTGATCTGTATTTGCTGAATTTTTACTATACTGTCCACTTCCCCACTAGTAAAAAAAAATGTGGGTGATCTTAAAGGGGTCACCTGCCTTCAGACAACCTATTTTCAATTGTTTAACATGCCCCCCTTTCACCCTGCACTGGAAGACCAATGTAAAAACCATGAACCAAATGAACTGATTTTAGTGGTCATCCCAGGTATTACGAGGCGGATGAGGGGGGCGCACCGTGTGTCACACACTTCTCGCTGGACCATACCATTAATGCTCTTCTGTTCCAATAAATGCCATTGCCAGATTCTCCAGATAATTTCCTTTATTTTCTGCCATCAATTAATGGAATAATTTTTGCATTCAATTTTTTTTTTGTATAGAAAAATTAGCAGCTGCCACCCTTTTAGTATTTACTAGACAGATAGCTGTATTTATGTTCACCCACTTTAAATTCTATTAAAAAAAATTATATATTCTATTTTGGGGCCATTTTCTGAAAAAACAAAATACAGAACCTTCTTGCAGAGCTTTGCTTGTTTTACTTTCACTAAACAAAAGTCATTTTTGGCTGGTGGTCCTAGGTTACTGTTTATATGCAATGTGTCACCATTGCCCTATGGGATTGGCATTAAGGCAATGACTTTGTATTTGACACGGCAGAATTTTTACGGCCCCTTACTCCCTATTTCTGTATATGTATATCAAACTGTTGCAAAAATGTCTCTGCTATGATTTTTGTATTTGGTCAAAAATCATATTATATTTTCTTTAATCAAACCATTTCCAGAAAGCTTAAAATTGATCTTGATATAAATATCGTCCATAAACTCAAATCTACAACACATTATATCACTTAATGTCACATGACTGTCCAGCTCATCTCCGAGGCTTCAAGCTGAATAACAGGACCCGTGTTTGGCGCTTAAAACTGAAAATTGATTATTTTAATACAAAATTCCTGAATGAAAGAGGTTCCTGGCCTTTCCTTTGCTGTTGAATAATGTATGTGGGAGAAAGCAAATAGCAGCAGAGGGTCTCAGCTGCTGGAACAATAGGGAGCGCACAGAGCTGAGGGGGCACATTAGTTTATCATTGCCTTGTCAATCCTCATAGCTTGGGAATCGTGGGATAGCCTGGGCAGCAGCAGCTGTTCAACGTGCGGTACACTGACTGCAGCGCTTTGGAGTTTCAAATAGATTTATACCAAAAAAACAGGTTATCGGTTTGTTTCGGAAGCTTCAGCAGAAAGCACTTTGATTCTCAACTTTTATTCACAAGGGAAATCGCTGTAATACAGATGTATGTAACAGAGTTCAATTTGCCATCTAGCTACATTAGTGATCGCTCTCTGAGTTAGGATTATGCAGTCGGTTACCTGCAGTCCTATGTAAAACCACAGATAACACATTATGACATAATCGGGAGTTGTGCCAAGTGACAAACTCAGCTGTGTTACATTTGTGATTTCCACTTCAATGTAACATTGCGTTATATACTGTGGATATAGTCATTTTGTTCTATAGTTCTAACATTATACCCATATGTACATTTGGTAGCTTTAAAAAAACAGACCATTTTAAAAGGACAAATTATGGCAGGATTTCTACTAGGTGGTAATTACCTAAAGTTAAACCTTGAAACTACAGTCCCTGTCTCTTAAAATTTAGGATTACAGGGATGATTTATATGGTAAATGGGAAAAATGATTATATCCACCGGATACAATCAATATGTGAAGTGCAAAAATGTATTCTGATGACATCATCATTATCACTAAATGAGTTGTCCAAGAGCACGAAAAAAAGGCAGCAGAAAAACATTTTAATGAAATAACCTACTTAATAAAATATGAATACTAATAAAACTACAGAAAAAAAACATAACTCACCTGCTAAATCCCCTGCCACTTTAGAGCCAATGCTCCGGTGATCTCAAACCGGTCTTTGTTTACATTACGGCATTGATGACTTGGCACACAGGTATGACGGATGCAGCTTATCATTGGCTTCAGCGATCACGTGCACATCATCGCTGATGGAATTTAAACAAAAATGGCAGGACACCGACAAATCATTGGCGCTGGAGCATCGGGGGATTTAACAGGTGAGTAATTTCCTTTTTTATGTAATTTCATTTTCTGCTGACATTTTTTTGCACTCTTAGGCCCCATGCACACTGTAATTACGGACCCTTTCATTTCTATGGGCTATGGACACCATTCCGTATCTTTACGGATAGGTGTCCATGCCGTAGAAATGATAGAACATGTCATTTTTTTGTCTCTAATTACGGCACGGACTCTCCATAAAAGCCTACGGATGGCTACGGATGTGCATCTGTAGCCATCCGTAATTACGGAAGCGTTGCTATGTGACGCCAGGGCATTACCCTAGATTTCTTGCTGATTTTTAGTGGCTCCGTAAATACGGATGCATTACGGATGCAATACGGACACCCTTCTGTATATGCGGATGATTTACGGATGACTATAAATGACTACGGATCCGTATTTACGGTCAGTATTTATGGATGGATGATGAATACGGTCGCGTGCATGGGGCCTAGGAGCAACCCTTAAGTTGAAGTTGGTTCAGAAAACTGCATTAGAGGGAAAGAAATGCTGAAATGGTAATTCCATAAAATACTGTTATTGTCACAAACCCTCCCATAAGCCACAGGAGTGTGCAAATAAAACTTACAGATTTGTGGGGAATTTCTATAGCTTTTCCATGAAAATATTATATTTAGAAATTGCATGATTTATAGTGATTACAGAAAAAGATGACAGAAAAATGATCAGTGACTTAAGGCCCTTTTACACAGGCCGTTAATCTGGTGAATGAGTGCACGTACGAACGCTCAATCCCGATCATTAAACAGTGTATACGTTGCTGCAGTCGACGAACAAGCAAATGCTCGTTCGTAAGCTGATCACACGTTTTATAACGTCATAAAGATGATCATGGCAGCACATCTCCCCATGTAAACAGGGGATGTGCTGTCGACAATATTCACATTTTATGGGGACGAACAATCGTATTAACTATCATTCATCCCCATACTCCAGGTCATTGCTTATGTAAATGGAGCAAATGAGCGCCAATCGACAATCTGTCACCGTTAGTAATCCAGCACTCCAGAGGTATCGGTTAAAACTTAAAATTTATTGATGCATTAAAAATACTTGTCCAATAAGGAGGAAGCAATGGTTAAAATGGCTTACGTGTTCAGACCTGTGTGAAATTACCGTCCTTACTATAGCCTGGGTTTGCTCCTTATTGGACATGTATTTTTAATGCATCAATAAATTTTACGTTTTAACCGATACCCCTGCAGTGCTGGATTACTACCATATTTCTTTTGAATTATCCTGCTGTTGCCGATGCGGCCCATTGTCTGTTCATTGCACCCGAGGAAACGGCCCACCTGAAGTCAGCATCTATATACGGTCGGTGAGCTTTCATCTAAACTTTCTAAATTTTTCTATTTATTATTTAACCATTATTAACATGCAGCCATCAGTTTCCAGAGCTAGTGACACAAAGAGACAAGCTGAAATGTTTTAAAGATCATATTAGTAAGTGACATTATTTGCAAATAGTAGTATATAAAATAAAAAGTCTACTATCGGAAAAAGCCTGGCACATGTTCAGTAATAAAAGTGTATCGATGATCAGGGTCCCTCATAGAATAGAGGGAGTCCCATAGTTAAATGGAATCATTCTTCCTGGTAATGGGTCAAGCCATCACACCCATCTTGTTGCCTCTACTCTTCTATCTGTTGTAGGACAGTTTCATAACAGAAAAAAAAGATCCAATTTAGGTAATTAGAAGCCAATAAGAAAAGGAGATGTGCATATGCAAGCCTTACTCTGTTGAAGATATTGGGTAAACTGGCTGATGTTCCACCTTGAGGTGGTTGGAAGGGTGTTTGAACAGAAGAAAAAGAGATTTGTGGGAACTGCCAGCACACAGAAATATTTACCAGTGGACTCGAATTAAAGATTTATAACTGATTGGAGCTGTGACGTGTTTTGGCATTGGACCAGTGCTTTTATCAGGCATGAAAAAGGTACTAGTCCAGTTTTGAAACGCGTCACAGCTTCAATGAATTGTATACATTTGATTCAGGTCTTTGTCACTGCCCGGAAATTTTGGGGTTTATTTATCTCTTGTCGAAGAAATGATTTGCACTTTTCCTTGGGATATACTTATGGAGAGGAAGAGCACTTGACTGGCCCGCCATCCTTTTTCACCGACCCGAAAGCAGTGACAGGTTCTGCTACTATGTTGCATTGACAGTACTTATTCGTTTTTTAATCTTGTCTTAAATGGAGATTAATTACAGTTACAAATTAGGAAATAAAAATTGAAAGTCTAAACTTGAGCTATCACTAGTGAATAATTGTCACTGTATTGTGACTAGGCAAGTGATACATATTAGAGTAGCAAGATTATCATTGAATTTCAAGATCAAAATGGCTAATATATTTAGATATTTCTATTACATATATAGCGCCAACATATTCCGCAGCGCTGTACAGAGGTCCACACTCACTGTCCCTATTGGGGCTCACAATCTAATAATATATAAAAAGTTTATTTATGGTATTTTTTTTACATTTAATTAGACATTTATTAGGTCCCATAAAAATAGTGCATGAATCAAAGACATATTTCCCATGTCATACAGGTGTCAATATAGGTTTTGTCTTTAACGCTTTCCCGTCGCTAATATGCCTATTTACGTCGGGAAAGGTTATTTAAAGATGGCGCCCGCACAGAAATAGAGCGGCCACCATAGCCGCCGGGTCTCTGCTGTTACACAGCAGGGACCCAGCAGCAATGCTTGTGATCAGAAACATCTCTGATTGCAAGCATTTAACCCCTCAGATACCGGTGTCAGATGTGACCACGACATCACACCTAATTTTGCCATAGACTAATTTTGCCAATGCACTAATATAGCATAGCATAAGCGATCTAATGATCGCAGGTTCAAGCCCCCTAGGGGGGCTAAATAAAAGTTAAAAAAAATAAAAAAAAAATTTCTAAAACTAAAATAATATAAAAAAATATACAAATTTAAATCACATAAAAAAATAAAACAAAAATAAACATAAACACATTAGGTATTCCCGCGTCCAAAAATTCCCAAACGAAAATAAATAAATAAATATTTATCCAATACGGTGAACTTCGTAACAGAAAAAAAGGTCAAAATGGCCGAATTGCATTTTTTTTGCCACTTCAACCCCCACAAAAAAATTTAATAAAAAGTGATCGAAATGCCAGACATTCACCCAAATGGTATTAATAAAAACAACATATTTCCATGTACAAAAAGACGCCTTGCACAGCTTTGTACACAGAAATATATTTTAAAAAAAAGTTATGGGGGTCACAATATGACAATGCAAAAAATGTTTATTTTCTTTCAAACCTTTAAATTTTTTTAAAGGTACTAAAACAAAACAAGAACTATATAAATTTAGTATCACCGTGATCCTACTAACCCGCAGAATAAAGGTAATGTGTCATTTTCACGGTACATTGACCACCGTAAAAAGGAAACCCATAAGAAAATGGTGGAACTTTTTTCCAGCTTCCCTGTACATTGCACATAATATTAAATAGTAGCATTAGAAAGTACAACTTGTCCCATAAAATGTATTCCTCATATGGCGATGTCAATTAAAAAATAAAAGATTTATGACTTTTTGAATGTGAGCTGGAAAAAACAAAAGCATAAAAATTAAAAATTAGTCTGGTCCTGAAAGGGTTAGATTAATTCACAAAGTAAAATCCTTCCATTGCAAGTATACCAAAACTGATACAGCCATTTATAGGAAGGTGTTTCATTTCTATACACACTTTAAATTATCCTCATAACCTATTTACATCCAAAGTACATATTTTATGGTAAGAATTATTTTATGTAAATATCTCACACACTTCAAAAATCATAATTGTTTATCCCATACTTGTATAATAATTCGATTTAATATTCCTGCTCTTAACAAAGTCGTTTTTGTTATCATATTTATTTAGTTCTTGTGCTTTTCTGAAAATAAGATTAATGCATTCAGTCTAATTCACAGGTATATTATAATGATTAGGCCATAGCTCTTACAGTTCAGCCTGCTCTAAAGAATGGGCAGTTGGAGTCTTTCAGATGGTAATTATTAAAGATTAACACTGAGAATTCAATGTTCTACAGCTTTCCGAGAAGAATGTATTTTCTGGCACTTGCTTAAAAATATATCTCACTGATCTTGGTTGAAATAGCAAGAAAGAAGCAACTTTGCATTTACTTTTTGAAAAAAATCAGACGCGAAAAATTCCCATTTCCCAGGTTGTGAATCATTTGAAATTTCAATTATTTTATTGTAATTGTAGTTTGATGTAATTTTCTGATTTATGTTGTTGGCCTATTATTTTTCTCATATTAACTTATGACCTAAGAGTAGAAGGTATTACTTTATTCTAGACTGTTTTCATATATTGAAACTTTAGTAACACATTATAGGTGCTTATAATTCTTTGATTTGGTGTCTATAGACGTACTGATGAAAAATTAATAACCTGTTCGTAAAAGACAATCATTAACAATCATCATTATGTCTATAATCGATCAGAACAAGCATATAGCTAGCTTCTAATTCTTCTCATCTGTCACTAGTTAATGCAAAAATTATTTTCTTTTGTAAACAATCCCATCAAAGGAAACTCTGGGCAAAAAAAAAAAATGCACACTATGTTGCACCTAGTGCAGGGGGCGGTGCATGACACAGGGATTCAAAGAAAACCAAAAAGAGAATATCTGTGCTAAGCAACGCCCCCTCAGGCCCTACCCTATCATAACACCATGTTGCCTGGAGTTTTCCTTAACATTCTAATCACATTTAGTAATAATGTATAAGCAGTGAAAAACTGATCAATCATTACATGTAAAAACTCCTGTACTATCTTTTACATTATAAGAAACAGATCACAGGATGGATCTTTTTAGAACTCCTCTTTTAGGTTTGAGGTTTATTTGATAGATTTTACAACTGAAGAAACAGATTTACATCTGATCCTAATACTGATCTCTGACAACTGTAATTTAAAGAGGCTCTGTCTGTCACCAGATTCTCAAATCCCTATCTCCTATTGCATGTGATCGGCGCTGCAATGTAGATAACAGTAACGTTTTTGTTTTTTAAAAACGTTCATTTTTGGCCAAGTTATGAGCTATTTTATATATATGCAAATGAGGTTTGAAATGGACAACTGGGCGTTTTTTTTTCGTTATGTCCAACTGGGCGTGTATTGTGTTTTTAACTGGGCGTGTTTACGTGTATGACGCTGACCAATCAGTGACTAATCTTTGAGATTTCTAGCAAGGGAAACGAAATCTCGCGAGATTACGGAGGTAGACGAGATTTTGTTTCCCTTGCTGGAAATCTCACAGAAAAGATTCAGAAGTGTCAGGATTCTGAATACACATGACGTCCAGGCTGGATGATCATGTGTATTCATTATCAGGACACTTGATTAACGTTAATCTGTTTATGTGGTTTCACATCGCTGCTGTGTAAATCAATGGAGATGAGTGTATGATGCTGACTGGTCACTGATTGGTCAGCGTCATACACGTAAACACGCCCAGTTAAAAACACAATACACGCCCAGTTGGACATAATAAAAAAAAAAACGCCCAGTTGTCCATTTCAAACCTCATTTGCATATATATAAAATAGCTCATAACTTGGCCAAAAATGAACGTTTTAAAAAAAAAAAAACTTTACTGTTCTCTACATTGCAGCGCCAATCACATGCAATAGGAGATAGGGATTTGAGAATCTGATGACAGAGCCTCTTTAAAGAGGCTCTGTCACCATATTTTGCAACCCCTATCTGCTATTGCAGCAGATAGGCGCTGCAATGTAGATTATAGTAACGTTTTTATTTTTAAAAAACGAGCATTTTTGGACAAGTTATGACCATTTTCGTATTTATGCAAATGAGGCTTGCAAAAGTACAACTGGGCGTGTTGAAAAGTAAAAGTACAACTGGGCGTGTTGAAAAGTAAAAGTACAACTGGGCGTGTATTATGTGCGTACATCGGGGCGTGTTTACTACTTTTACTAGCTGGGCTTTCTGACGAGAAGTATCATCCACTTCTCTTCACAACGCCCAGCTTCTGGCAGTGCAGATCTGTGACGTCACTCACAGGTCCTGCATCGTGTCGGCCACATCGGCACCAGAGGCTACAGTTGATTCTGCAGCAGCATCAGCATTTGCAGGTAAATAGCTACATCGATTTACCTGCAAACGCCGATGCTGCTGCAGAATCAACTGTAGCCTCTGGTGCCGATGTGTCCCCGCTCGTCTGACACGATGCAGGACCTGTGAGTGACGTCACAGCGTGATCTCTGGAGAACACGGCTGTGTCTGCACTGCCAGAAGCTGGGCGTTGTGAAGAGAAGTGGATGATACTTCTATACACAACGCCCAGCTAGTAAAAGTAGTAAACACGCCCCGATGTACGCACATAATACACGCCCAGTTGTACTTTTACTTTTCAACACGCCCAGTTGTACTTTTGCAAGCCTCATTTGCATAAATACAAAAATGGCCATAACTTGGCCAAAAATGCTCGTTTTTTTAAAATAAAAACGTTACTGTAATCTACATTGCAGCGCCTATCTGCTGCAATAGCAGATAGGGGTTGCAAAATCTGGTGACAGAGCCTTTTTAAGGTGAGAATGACTACAAATGTTTTATGCTTACTTTTTTTTAGGAGGAAAAGGAGTTAGTTTGATCACATTTCCCTTTTACCAGTCTATACTATTGTTTTTGTAGAGACAGAAATGTCTGGCAGCCACTGATCCCCCCTAGTTCTAAAAAATGTAAAATGCAGTTTGAGTAAAGCCAAATCTGTATGTTGAGGTGCGATAACAATTTTTTAAATTTTTTTTTAAAAGACTGGCAAATAATACGTGATATGAAAAATCAATCCTGGGGATCAGATGGACATTTCAATCCTAATGGTCCTCACAGCCAACAGGAATACCTTGACCTAGAAAGCAATGCCTTTTGTAAGAGTACCCATGAACATTAGATGAGAGTCAGCCGAACTCACCGATTTTGGGGTCAACAATCCTGGGGATCAGATGGACATTTCAATCCTAACGGTCCTCACAGCCAACAGGAATACCTTGACCTAGAAAGCAATGCCTTTTGTAAGAGTACCCATGAACATTAGATGAGAGTCAGCCGAACTCACCGATTTTGGGGTCAACAATCTAATGTGTATGAACGTCTCCTGACTCTCTCCTGATGGCAGATGTCAGGGAAAGGAAAGATCGGCATATTGGATTTAAACATAACTGATCCTTTTTTCTCGCGGGGGATAAGATTCTGCCAGATGTGTCTGGCAGCGGCTTATGCCCCTATCTCCATTAAAATAAACATGCATGCTCGGCCGACAGCTATCTAGCGAGCATTCGTCAGACAGCTATCTAGCGAGCATTTGTCAGAGAGCTATCTAAAGTGTATGTGCACCTTTAGTGTCGAATGAGGAGCATCATTGTTGCCTAGTGATGGCTCTTGTGAGATTCTTGCTATAGGCAGCAATTCTTCATAATGAAAATGTTATCACAGATAGTGTCGACAAGAAACTTTTATTTTTCTGGCGGTATGGTTGATCAAGTATTATAGTTTTACCATTAATGCCATTACCATTTTCCTGTATTTAAACTGACCAATTATTGTTATGATCACTCAAAAATTGTGACAATAATTGGCCAGTGTAAATGGGAATAACTACCAACTATATCATTCTTTAATCTGTAATCTAATGTGCATGAAAACTCTGGAAAAGCTGTTTCAATTGTTATTGTTTATTAGGGTATCATTTCTTGATACATGGGTACCACTGTTTAAAATTCTCTATTTAGGAAACATATTGGGTAAGATTTATTATTATTGTCTTAAACTTAGACAGCTTAAAACTAGACCAGGCAGAAGATGCACCAAATTTATCACAGTGGTGCATGCTGTATGATACATTTGGTGCATCTTGCTAAACATGTTAAATACTTTTGTCTTCCTTACGCCACCTCTTGGTAAGCCCAGTTTAGACTAATATTTTGCACAAAAAAATTTGGTGCACTTTTTGTTCATTTAGGCTGCACACTCTTTTTGCTAAGTCACACCCCTTTTTCTAGACACTTTTCAAAATAGTTGTACACAGATAACCAATTCACAATTATTCAAAATGATAATAATTAATCTTTATTAGTCCACAATTTAGACAAAACCCCCCATACAAATACATAAAAACAATGTATAAAAAACACTTATTTAAAAACAACCTCAAGTGTAGAGTCATCAAAGTCCTAATTAGTAAGTTATCCACATAAATTGTTTCAGTAGTGTCAAGCAGGGATGAAGTATCAGAACCCCAACGTGAAAAAAACACAGATCCTATGTTATGAAGCACAGGTAAGTGCATCCTATACCAAATAATGAATCAATTACCTGTGGAAGACATGATGGCACTATGTATCATACACCAGAGGATGTGCTTATCAAGGCTGCAAATGACTGGTCAAATCATAGAGCATCCCAAGGCAATGACCTAGGCCACTGGGTGTCGCAGGATGTGACTGTGTTTGGTTGTAAGCATTCAGTAGCATAGAGCACACTAATCCAGGGAAGGTACACACATTTGTTATCCTCCAGTCTTTTCTGCACCTTATCTTTGTTGCCTTTAAACATAATAATCTCCACTCAATCAGAATTTCTCTACCTTTCAAGATAAGAACACCACTCTTCAACTTCAAGGCATTCAAGCTAAGAAGAGTCTAGCAAACCATTCATTAGGCTAATATAAAGAAAATGTAATAAAGCGAAATATCACATTTAGGATCCATAGAGAAGAACATATCAGGGCATAGTTAAAAACTGTAATTTAGTCTACTCTGCAAAATTGAGCAATTTGTACATGACGTGGGCCAAATGCCTAAAAATAGTGTATGAATATATATGTCCTGCCTATTATAAAGCCTGCGTACAATATAGGTGGGACTTGATTTTGTTAAGGTCTGTAGCAGATTTAGAGTCCAGTGACTGAAACTATCAGGCAGGAGGGTAATAATAGCAGTAGTAAAGTAACAGCCCAGGTTCAGTACACAGATAAGCGGCAACAGTTTGTAGCATGAGGCAGAGACGTGATCCGGAAACAATCCAAGTTCGGTACACAGATAAGTAAGCATTAACAGTTTGTAGAGAAGCAGCAAGGAACCAGCAAGGAACTACGGGCGGGACGCTGAATAGTCTGGCAAGGGGAGAAAGCAAGGTCCAGGCTTAAATAGGAAGCCAAAAGTATGAGACTAATTAGGCAGGCAAAGAATATCAAGAGGCAAAAATCAAGAGAACCCAAACCACAGATTCAGCAGTGGACCTGGCCAAAGTCCCAATGACTCACTGAAAAGAGCTACTGCCTGGGACATAGGAGTTTCTGGGTCTGAATCCTAACAGGTTTGAGCTGCATAGGCTGTCTGGCATAAAAAAATTTAAATATATAAGGGAGTGATTTATAATGAGCCATTGGAGAAAAATGGGTTCACATACTGTTCTTGCACGGAGTGCAGGTTTATAAATTTGGTGAATGTGGGCCACAAATCAGATCACACCCCAAACTAAATTTTGTCAGTCACTGGGAAAGCATTGAAAAATTGGCTACATGAGCCACTGATCGGGAAATGATGTCAACACAATATTGCCTATAGCCTTAGATTTACATCATATTCCTTTATATACAGTGCTGCTAGAACACATTGGCTACAAGCTTTTGGATCTTAGCTGAGATAGCCCGAAGAACCAGAGCCAAGGCAGTTTGTAGTGAGGAATATTGCAGCTGGGACTACAATGATGACGAAACCCCTTTTCATACCCTCCAACATTCTACAATTAAAAAAACGTTACGGACAGTCCAGTCAAAGGGTGCGAAAAATATTGTCTGCTCTATAGGGATTTCGTTTCATAGATTTAGATTATCAGTGTCTGTTTTAACTATGGCTCAGTGGTTAGCACTGTTGCCTTGCAGCCCTGGGTTCAAATCAAACCAAAGACATCTGCATGGAGTTTGTATATTCTCCATGTATTTGCGTGGTTTTCCTCCGGGTACACCATTTTTCTCCCACAATCAAAAACATACAGATAGGGAATTTAGAATGTGAGCCCCAGTGGGGACAGTGAGTGGTGACAACTTCTGTACAGTGCTACGGAATATGTTGGCGCTTTATAATTAATAGAAATAAGTAATAGAAATAAATAAACAGTGCCATTGGAACGCCACTGCTATTCATCTGTTATCTCTATGAAGATGATTATAAATTGGTAGACCAAAATTAGATGATAAATATTGTAGAGTTAGTGTTGTGCTACCTTATTCAGTACAGTTTGTTTATTTGTGAATATACTGATTTGACAGTATATTCACATTTGTCAGATGTTTCCTCTCTACTCTGCTTCCAGGCTATGGTTGAAATACAGCTAATGTATAAATCACTTGCAATCCAAATAGTGCAGGATCAGTTATCACATTCCACATGTATCACACATGTATCACACATCTAAACATTAGTTTATCAAAACCACAAAAAAGGCCATACTCACTAGGTAGGTGGGTGGGTAAAAACCCGTTCCCATCAGGACGCAGACGGGTCAAAGAATGCTGCAGAAGGAGTGTGCATTAAATAGTGATAGCCCCTCCCACTAGTCTTGAGGGGAGTGGCGGACTAAGTGCTCAAAGGTGTGCGATAAATGAGTGTCAGTGTAGTGCTAGGGTGTGAATGGATGGTAAAAAATAAATATGTATGTATGAAAGTGTCAGAACTGTGTGATAATGTAATAAAAATAAATAAATAAATAAATAAATAAATAAATGTGATGAATAGGGGTCAGTGCTGTGAATAGTACATGGGGTGTCAGTACTATGTGTAATACGTGGAGGGATAATGTGCTGGTCGTCAGGCATGGCGTATCTTGCCGAATAACAGCCTATTTGTAACGCCGCTAGTGTTAGCTAAAGCGGGCTGCTCTGCATTCCAAACCAAACGCCAGCACATCATGCCCTCCCAGCATATAAGACCCGGCTGCGTCCTGAAAAAAAGTATAGTATACGTAGTAAGAAATATCCATGAAACATGGGGTATTAGTTGTTATTTTGGCCAAAATACGCAAAGCTCGCAACCCAACGTCAAGGGTCCCCAGTGCCTTGCGAGTCCCTAACCAGAACTTTTCGTTCCTAATTTAAAAACACAAACAGAAAAAATGGGACATAAAGATCATCAAAACCACAAAAAAGGCCATACTCACTAGGTAGGTGGGTGGGTAAAAACCCGTTCCCATCAGGACGCAGACGGGTCAAAGAATGCTGCAGAAGGAGTGTGCATTAAATAGTGATAGCCCCTCCCACTAGTCTTGAGGGGAGTGGCGGACTAAGTGCTCAAAGGTGTGCGATAAATGAGTGTCAGTGTAGTGCTAGGGTGTGAATGGATGGTAAAAAATAAATATGTATGTATGAAAGTGTCAGAACTGTGTGATAATGTAATAAAAATAAATAAATAAATAAATAAATAAATAAATGTGATGAATAGGGGTCAGTGCTGTGAATAGTACATGGGGTGTCAGTACTATGTGTAATACGTGGAGGGATAATGTGCTGGTCGTCAGGCATGGCGTATCTTGCCGAATAACAGCCTATTTGTAACGCCGCTAGTGTTAGCTAAAGCGGGCTGCTCTGCATTCCAAACCAAACGCCAGCACATCATGCCCTCCCAGCATATAAGACCCGGCTGCGTCCTGAAAAGGGGCTATCACTATTTAATGCACACTCCTTCTGCAGCATTCTTTGACCCGTCTGCGTCCTGATGGGAACGGGTTTTTACCCACCCACCTACCTAGTGAGTATGGCCTTTTTTGTGGTTTTGATGATCTTTATGTCCCATTTTTTCTGTTTGTGTTTTTAAATTAGGAACGAAAAGTTCTGGTTAGGGACTCGCAAGGCACTGGGGACCCTTGACGTTGGGTTGCGAGCTTTGCGTATTTTGGCCAAAATAACAACTAATACCCCATGTTTCATGGATATTTCTTACTACGTATACTATACTTTTTTTCAGGACGCAGCCGGGTCTTATATGCTGGGAGGGCATGATGTGCTGGCGTTTGGTTTGGAATGCAGAGCAGCCCGCTTTAGCTAACACTAGCGGCGTTACAAATAGGCTGTTATTCGGCAAGATACGCCATGCCTGACGACCAGCACATTATCCCTCCACGTATTACACATAGTACTGACACCCCATGTACTATTCACAGCACTGACCCCTATTCATCACATTTATTTATTTATTTATTTATTTATTTATTTATTTTTATTACATTATCACACAGTTCTGACACTTTCATACATACATATTTATTTTTTACCATCCATTCACACCCTAGCACTACACTGACACTCATTTATCGCACACCTTTGAGCACTTAGTCCGCCACTCCCCTCAAGACTAGTGGGAGGGGCTATCACTATTTAATGCACACTCCTTCTGCAGCATTCTTTGACCCGTCTGCGTCCTGATGGGAACGGGTTTTTACCCACCCACCTACCTAGTGAGTATGGCCTTTTTTGTGGTTTTGATGATCTTTATGTCCCATTTTTTCTGTTTGTGTTTTTAAATTAGGAACGAAAAGTTCTGGTTAGGGACTCGCAAGGCACTGGGGACCCTTGACGTTGGGTTGCGAGCTTTGCGTATTTTGGCCAAAATAACAACTAATACCCCATGTTTCATGGATATTTCTTACTACGTATACTATACTTTTTTTCAGGACGCAGCCGGGTCTTATATGCTGGGAGGGCATGATGTGCTGGCGTTTGGTTTGGAATGCAGAGCAGCCCGCTTTAGCTAACACTAGCGGCGTTACAAATAGGCTGTTATTCGGCAAGATACGCCATGCCTGACGACCAGCACATTATCCCTCCACGTATTACACATAGTACTGACACCCCATGTACTATTCACAGCACTGACCCCTATTCATCACATTTATTTATTTATTTATTTATTTATTTTTATTACATTATCACACAGTTCTGACACTTTCATACATACATATTTATTTATTTTTTACCATCCATTCACACCCTAGCACTACACTGACACTCATTTATCGCACACCTTTGAGCACTTAGTCCGCCACTCCCCTCAAGACTAGTGGGAGGGGCTATCACTATTTAATGCACACTCCTTCTGCAGCATTCTTTGACCCGTCTGCGTCCTGATGGGAACGGGTTTTTACCCACCCACCTACCTAGTGAGTATGGCCTTTTTTGTGGTTTTGATGATCTTTATGTCCCATTTTTTCTGTTTGTGTTTTTAAATTAGGAACGAAAAGTTCTGGTTAGGGACTCGCAAGGCACTGGGGACCCTTGACGTTGGGTTGCGAGCTTTGCGTATTTTGGCCAAAATAACAACTAATACCCCATGTTTCATGGATATTTCTTACTACGTATACTATACTTTTTTTCAGGACGCAGCCGGGTCTTATATGCTGGGAGGGCATGATGTGCTGGCGTTTGGTTTGGAATGCAGAGCAGCCCGCTTTAGCTAACACTAGCGGCGTTACAAATAGGCTGTTATTCGGCAAGATACGCCATGCCTGACGACCAGCACATTATCCCTCCACGTATTACACATAGTACTGACACCCCATGTACTATTCACAGCACTGACCCCTATTCATCACATTTATTTATTTATTTATTTATTTATTTTTATTACATTATCACACAGTTCTGACACTTTCATACATACATATTTATTTTTTACCATCCATTCACACCCTAGCACTACACTGACACTCATTTATCGCACACCTTTGAGCACTTAGTCCGCCACTCCCCTCAAGACTAGTGGGAGGGGCTATCACTATTTAATGCACACTCCTTCTGCAGCATTCTTTGACCCGTCTGCGTCCTGATGGGAACGGGTTTTTACCCACCCACCTACCTAGTGAGTATGGCCTTTTTTGTGGTTTTGATGATCTTTATGTCCCATTTTTTCTGTTTGTGTTTTTAAATTAGGAACGAAAAGTTCTGGTTAGGGACTCGCAAGGCACTGGGGACCCTTGACGTTGGGTTGCGAGCTTTGCGTATTTTGGCCAAAATAACAACTAATACCCCATGTTTCATGGATATTTCTTACTACGTATACTATACTTTTTTTCAGGACGCAGCCGGGTCTTATATGCTGGGAGGGCATGATGTGCTGGCGTTTGGTTTGGAATGCAGAGCAGCCCGCTTTAGCTAACACTAGCGGCGTTACAAATAGGCTGTTATTCGGCAAGATACGCCATGCCTGACGACCAGCACATTATCCCTCCACGTATTACACATAGTACTGACACCCCATGTACTATTCACAGCACTGACCCCTATTCATCACATTTATTTATTTATTTATTTATTTATTTTTATTACATTATCACACAGTTCTGACACTTTCATACATACATATTTATTTTTTACCATCCATTCACACCCTAGCACTACACTGACACTCATTTATCGCACACCTTTGAGCACTTAGTCCGCCACTCCCCTCAAGACTAGTGGGAGGGGCTATCACTATTTAATGCACACTCCTTCTGCAGCATTCTTTGACCCGTCTGCGTCCTGATGGGAACGGGTTTTTACCCACCCACCTACCTAGTGAGTATGGCCTTTTTTGTGGTTTTGATGATCTTTATGTCCCATTTTTTCTGTTTGTGTTTTTAAACATTAGTTTAGCAGGAAGGTGGAACTCCGATATGAAAGGTTGCAAGCACTTACCCTGTAGGTTGTATCTGCAATTGGCCATACACAGTGACTCTCACATGTCTTACTGACACCTTGAGTATAATCAGAGCAACATCTTCCACTCCATGACCCAACATTACAAGCACATGACAATCTGATCATTTTCTATGCATTAGGACAGATAATTGTACCATGTACTGTATGGCCAACAAATCAACACCATCATCACTGTGGAATCTTAATGTAACTTGGCAAAAGGGTAAAGAGACTACAATTGTGTCAGGTGTTTTACTTTACTTTTGACACGAAGACAAATCAAATGTTTATAAAAAAAAAAGAAATAAATTATTAAACAGTATTTCATTTACTGTAGGAAGTGTATAAAATAAAATTACTAACCATAAAAATGTATATAAATATTGTCCAAAAAATTATTATTTTCTATAGAAAAGCTCAAATGCTCAATTTTTATTTAACATATTAAGTATATTTTATTACTGTGATTTCTTTTCTTTTTTGTAACCTTTTTCATGACCTTTTTGAGTGACTTTAATGATTGTTTTAGGTCCGAACAGCAATCCTAAAATCAAATAAGATAAGGAATCTATACCCTGTGATAGAAAAAGGTATCCATTTTGTTGTCTTATCCTTTTGGCAATCTCATCTTCATACCTAAGGGCAAGTCTTGAGAGTCAGACTGTTTAGAGTAGTCATCTAAAGTCTTTTTATCCTGTATCGGGTAGCCAGAGATACAGCTGAGATCTTGCCACTAGTTCCTCTGAAGTGACTTAAGCCCAGGAGGAGGAAGCTTGCTGACCTCATTAGTGAGGGGTAACACAGGTACATTTCAGGTATGCCACAGACTTTCTCACATTACACAACACTTAGTCCTACCTGTTGCCAGTTGTTTCCAAAATGTGACACATAAAAGAGATCTGTTCAGCAAAAACATCTTGTTTAAACTGAACAAACCCAATGACAAAATGGAAACAACAACTGCAGCCTCTATAAATAACTCACATAATTTTTTGACAGCTCTTGTCGTAAATTGGAATTTAATTTTAAAAAATGAGTTTATCCTCTTAAGCTTGTGTTCTGAGCAAACATGACTTCAATGGAAAAGTCATTGGAAGACGCTTAATGAAAATTCCACTTACTTTCAGGAGCTGTGAATAAAGTCTAACGGGAGTCTATTTTTGTTTGTCTGTATGGAAGAAGACTGAACCATTATAGTAATATGAGAAAACATGGAAAATGTAAGCAATCCATGATGACAACATATTATTATGTCAGAGAACCCATCAGCTAACTGTAATAGTCACTAGGCTTTGAGTAGATAAATGTCTGCCCTAAAATAGATATGAGTGTTTGTATTCGAACATTTTATAATGGGTTTAGGTAAAGCAAATAAAACTTCTTTTCAGGCATTGAGAATAGGGTTTACACATTAATTAGAGTCAATACTAAGAGATGGAAAATAAGTATTGAAATTCCAAACTATATAACGGAGTTTAAAATGAAATATATACCAAGGTGTTAACCTGCGTTAGTCTGTTAACAGGCGTCATGGGTCCAATCCAACTAGGTGGATCATTATTGGGTATACCAATAAATGATGTTATCAATTGCCTGCTTATGTTTTACATATTATCGGCCAACCACATTTTTGTTTTTTCTATGGGATCAGGCCAGTAGTCAAACAATGACTTGTAGTCTTGATACTAGAGATTCAGGATCAATAATAATAAGCCAGTGAATGTTTATCTTTAGACACAGTCATCAATGAAACATATAGGGGTTCTTAACTAATACGTTGTTGATATCGGTGCATATAGTGAGGCATGAGAAGCGGTTGGGGGCGCAAATATTTGGTCACTTCTCATCCATGGATAAGGTATAGGTACATGACTTATTATGTATATGTCTCTTATCAAAGGACAATTTCATAGTTGGAGGAAAAAGGTGAGATCAAAACAAACTCAATGGTGCAAAAATTGGAAGAATAGTCTAATCTGCCAGTAGAAATTAAATGAAAAAAATCTAAGGAAACAGCATTAAGGAGTTTGGTCAATTCATATTGAACCATATTGACCATCAACGGCTCGGGTGATAGTGTGAAGCCTTCTGAAGCAAATCTTGGACCCCAGGGAATTGAATAATCTCCATCGCTCCAATCTTGAAGTTGAGAGATGAGAGAATTAAGCCTTTTGGCTTTGCTCTGAGATCTCAGTTACTGAAAATCTGGAAATCTCCATTGATTTAAACGGCCATGCGTTTAGTATATGTGTCAATTTACCACTAATTAAAAGCTCTCAGTATTGCTCAATGGGTTTCGAATGCTACAGTTTTGTAAACTAGTGGGGCCCAGCTTACAGACATCGCAGATCTTTTCTTATACATTTAATATAGGTAAGAAGATCACTTTTTGGGTAGATTTTTCCTTTAATGTTATTATACCCGGATAGCACAAATTCTAGTCCATATAGGATCTCAAGTTCAGTTCTATTTTTTGGGGGTTTCCTCATTGACGTCTAGACAAAGCATTCTATTGAAATTGTATTTTGAGATTTGTGCCATTTTTGACCTAAAGAACAAGTAGAAAAAAATGCACACAATGGCGCAACATAGGGCATCATCCCCCAAGAAAAGTAGTGTGAGTAGGGTTATGCTCACCTGACGGTGTCACGTTAGACATCATAGAAGTCCTGTAGTACAATGGTACAAAACGTTGAGCTGCTGGCTGCAGGTCTGTCCAGGTAAAAACATTTTCCCAGCAGGTAGTAGGAGAGGTGTAGATTGCAAGGTGCAACATTTTTTCATAAATACAAATTGACTTTATTATAGGGACAAAACCAAAAGATAAAAGGCTAGGGAGCAGCGCCTGCAAAAGCGTCGTTTATGCAATTTGCATTTATGAAAAAAATTTGCACGTTTACACCTTTTCTAAAATACAAGTAATACACACAATAAAACAGAATAGACTTCTGCCCTATTGCAGTGCGACATCACAATATTAAATCTTTAAGAAGCAATAAGGTAACTATGTAACTACCAAATAAATCCCCTTTCGTCTAAAGTTTTTAACAAAGTAATGAACTTGGGCTTACACTCATAACAGCAGGTACATTCATATTATTGCACCATATTCTCACTTCCATAACAATATAAATCCTTTGTGAATCATTGATCTTCAATTAAAACTCAGTTTTTCATATCCATTGATTGACTGATTATCTGTTATTTATATAGCAGCAACTTCATTGCAAATTTCTCTTGAAGTCACATCAGTCCACGTCCTTATGAGGCTCACAATCGAACTTCCCTATCTTAAGCACACACACTGCAGAGCCAATTTCATAGATAGTCAATTAATTGATCTAGTTCATCAATCACCTGTTAGGTAAGTAGAAACTTAAGCAGCACGCACACCACCCTGTGAACATGTCAAGATTCTGCTGTATGATGTCAAACCAGTTATGCTGTTGAGGTGGCGCTTTGTGGACTATCTTATAAGTCAAAAGTTCTAGAAAATGTCATCCTAGACTTAACACATCCTCTCTACTACTGTCATTCTTGTTTGCTCTCCTTTGATTGACCTTTGAAACCGAACCTGCTTTGCCCCTAGTGTCTCTTTTGTGGATTCCATGTCAGCTAAGCCGATTTTAAAAGCACAAGTCAAAATATCTGGTAGCCAATATGGTAGTTATGAAAACCGAGACAAGTCCTGAGGCACAACTGTTTGCTGTCAAGAAATGCAAACTATGTAAATTAAATGAAACCTTCATGCTTTCATCAGGACTTCCACTACAAGCTACATCAATTGCTGCAAATTGTTGTGTATCCACCTTAATACAGACATGAAATTCTTCTCTTTTCCCCCAAAATTATTTTATTATAAAATATACTTTTTTTTATAGAAAAAAATAATGCCATATTTATAAATATGTTTGAAATACAAATAAAAAAATGTCTATTATTTTAGCAAAATAAACAAACAAAAATACCTTTTAAATATTAGCAATTTACATCAATTATTGAATTTCCAATTGTTAATATTACTTCTAACTGTACTATTATGACTATTATGAAATGATTGCATTTTAATATTTCTTACATTACCTAGAATGAAATAACTATATATAATAAATACAAATAGAAAAAGGCGAATTATAATATATATTTTCTTAGCATTTTATTCATTTATTTTTACTTCTTTTTACATTTTTATAGTTACACAAATGAATTAACATATTATGTCCCTTTCATCGTGGAAAAGTTAATTAAAACTACAGTCCAGGCATTTTATCCTTAATCACAAAGGTCATATTTACAGTCCAAAGGGGTATTTCCTTACGTCCCAGATAAGATAAGAATACAGGATGTGTTCAGTTCCAGGTGACTGAAAGGTAACTAGTTGAAAAAGATAAGTCTTGAGTACAAGTGGAAACCTGCTACCTGAAACGTAGCAAAGAAATGACCAATGTGAATTCCTAGGACAAGTTTCGCAGACTTTGAATTTCTTGGCGTTATTTTTCCCCTAATGAAATGATATTTCAAAAGAATTCCTCCAGTTCTCAACATTTAAACACATCTGTTCTGAAAACCCAGGTTAACGAGTGATTCCTTTCTTTAGTCTCTACATGAACCTAGACCCTTTTTCACAATTAAACGTAATAGCCCTATGGTGATTGGTCCTAAGCCTGTCATTGCTAACTACTAACCCAGCTGAATGAATCTAATCAATAGAGCAAGGATCGTGGGAGTCTCGTTTCCATTTTTCCCCTACCTACTGGGAGCAATTGTTCTACATCCCTTTGTCTGTCTCCCCATGTGATCAAAAATCTGCTATTCTCCAGTTTATAATGCTCTTCACAGGAAGAATCAAATGTGAGATTTCAACCTGTAGGCACACACAGATCTGAGCTGCTTATGCTTGGGGTTTTCAAGGGGATCTACATTCAAACCGGCATGACGAAAAAAGAAAGTGGATCTTTCCAAAAGAATGTATGAGCCTTAACTAGAAACTAATAATTACAGTTGTGCACACCGAAGAATTGGATTAACACACCCAACTGTGAAGGAGGGAAACACAGTAATTAGTAGCACAACAATATTTCAGATATTGTGGTACTAGGCGATAAGTGAGATACATATTAAAATGATAACGTAATGTCTGAAACGTAACACTAGGAATGGTTTACATAGGAATTTTCTTTTTTTTTTGCGGGGCTTATTTTTATGCTTTTTTTCTTTATTTTTTTACTTTTGTGAAAAAGCACAGGGTTCAAATGTCACCTGGGAGTGAATATTTACACATTTTCTTGCAGAGATTATTTTTTGGCCATTTCGAGTGTTTAAAGTTATGTTCAGACATTTCAATTTGTTGCAGATTTTGATGCAGATTTTCGGTGGTTTCAAAAGGAATGGGAAATGTAAGGGAAGAACTTATACTTCCCCTTCCTCCTGGATCCAAATCTGGCATTGGCTCAAAAACCTGCATCAAAATCTGCACCAAAATCTGCAACAAATCGTGATGTGTGAACATAGCTTTATACAGCATGTTGCATTTGTTTATGCATGTTTTACAATCACAGGTTGTACCATTTTTTTTTGTTTGTTTTCCGCAATCACTTCAAAGGAAAAATAAAACACAAAATATCAAAAGATAAAAATCTTATGTATAGTTTTTACATATATGTGTATTACATAGAAATTGTTCTTGCACTCAACAATGTGTGAAAACAAGGTCTAAGAAAGAGAAATAGTCTTTTTTTTTTAGTAAATTTTTATGTTATTTTTTAAACTGGAAAGAAGTTACAGAAAGGAATGGGAGGGAAGGGAGGGGGGTACATATGTATTATTGTAATTGTTCTAATTAAACATCTTTGCTGTCTATCGTGAACAATGAAATAATGAAATATTCACATTTTATTTAAATTGAGATTGACTGTTAGGAGAGGACATGTATTAGATGGCTTGGGCCCTCCACCGATCACCACAATGGGGTTCCTGTGCTCCCCGTTCCCCTAGTTGCAATACCACTTGCCTGGAGGAGTTAAATGGAGTGGCAGTCGGGCAAACACACTGATGCGCCATTCAAAGTTAATGGCAGTGACGGAAACTGCTGAGCGCTGTGGTTTCCATCATTGTCATAGACTTTAAATAGAGCATGCTCAGCCACCACTCTACTCAACTCCTCCTGGCAAGTGGTCTTTCTGCTGGGGGGGAACGAGGAACAAGGGACATGAGACCCCTGTTCTAGTGATCGTTGGGGGTTCCAGTGGTCGGATTCCCACCGTTCTAACAGTTATCACCTATCAAGTAGATAGGGGAAAACTCATAAAAATGCTTCACAACTAAAATACCCCTTTAAATGTCCAAGAGATGGAAGGACACAGATGTAGTAATTCAGTAATTAAAGATAATTCTCAAGAATCGCCCAGATAATATGACATTTATTTATAGTGACATGTCAGAAGTTTGCCGAACGTTAAGCTACACGTTAGGACAGAATTATCAATGCATTTATGCCAGTTTTCAGGCTGAACACGAATATGAATGTGTCTGTAAAAGTGGGCAGGGTCTTTATTGCTGCACGTATCGCAACTCATTTATGAAGATTTTCTTTTAATAGACTTTAATTCAATCATTATGTTATACGAGGTGTGTCCCAAAAGTAATGAGAATGGTTTTTTTTATGCTCCTGATGGGGACTGCATGAGAAAATTGAGACTGGAGGTTGTTGCAGGGGTATATCAAGCATAGGGCCGGACAATCCTCAGTTGAGCCCGAGCCTTTCGAAGCGATGGTACGTTACAAAAGTGCACCCTTGTTTTTCCCTCTCGTCACGGACAAAAATACAGAGGTGCATCGAGCAGTGTTACGCAATCAAATTTTTGTGTGAAGCTTGGAAAAACAGCTTAAAAAAACTTAGAGATGCTGAAGACAGTTTATGGGGAAGCTGCTTTGTCGTCAACCCCAGTTTTCAGATGGCCCAAGGCCTTCGAGGATGGAAGGGAAGCCGTAGAGGATGATAAACATCCCTACCCTTCCTCACGCACCCTATAACAACCTCTCACATGAAGACTTCAAGCACTGCTACGAAGAATGGCAATGTCACTGGAATCATTGTGTTCAGTCCAAACCAAATTGCATGTTTTTTTTAATAAAATGATTTTTTGGGAAATCATTCTGATTACTTTTGAGATGCACCTCGTACTCTATAGGACTCTACTAATACATATTTTATTTTTTTCTTACAGGGATCATTCTTATCTATGTCACTTACATTTTCAACTACATGTTGTTGTTTATTATGATTTTATTATTAATGTATTTTTCCATATAATAAAAAATGTTATAAAAAATAAATTGTACTATAAATTGTGGGAACAAAACATAAATGTCATATTTTAAGCAGTTAATTAAAAAAACACAAAATAAAAACAGAAATACCATATTTGAAAATATTTTTTAGAAATTTCATATTATTTATTCATGTCTTTTTCTTTATTATTTAATTTCGTTTTCTTAATAATATTCCATTTTGACATATATGTAATATTTGTTTAAAACGGACATTCTTGGTTCGTGCCTCCTTCTGTCTGTGCCACTTGAACATTATTTATAGACCCTGCATTTTCCAGTGACAATGGATTAATTAAACCTTCTAATGGTCTATTATAAACACAAAGAGCTGAAAAGTGAAAACCGGAGTACACCCCCATTCATTCTGCACGTAAGGTAGAGGTTTTGTGTGTTACTACTCTCTTCTTTTCTCTAGCATGGTGTACTAAGAGGGAGCCTTTGTTATTTGTAGGAAGAGATTACCAGAGCTCCACAATAGCTTTGTTTGTGTATTGACTTATCTCCCTTTATTTCTTCTTCATTTACAAATATTTTTTAGGCAAATAACAATTAGGTGGTGAGGAAGACTTTTAAAAAAATCAAGAACAGTATATGTTTAAGCCATTTTCTTATTTTCCGTAACACACAACTTTTAGTCACATATAGTCCTATAATATGTAATTAATAAAGTATCATTTCTTGGAATTGTGATGATGTAACATCATTATGTTGGTTTGTAGTCAATTCATCTCTTGATTTACTTAAAATAGCTAGATAGATAGATAGATAGATAGATAGATAGATAGATAGATAGATAGATAGATAGATAGATAGATAGATAGGGAAATGGACTGATGTAAGTGAATTTGTACAGGACAACAGAATATTTTTGTGCTATAATAAAGTGGTTGTCCCTTGGCCGTCCTCCCTATTGTAAAGTGTGGCTTGGATGGAAACTGAAAGTCATGTGCAAACTGCGAAAAAGGCATGTCCAACTTGCGACTACCATAACATTTTCGGGAACATCTGGCTGTGTCACACATTTCTTTCAGCTTCTATTTCTAAGCAATAACCCACACTTAGCAAACTTCGGTAAAGAAAAAAAAAATGTATGTATTCATTAGGGAGACATGCCTGGAACTTTTTTTTTCTCAGATTCTTAATAATACACCCTCAAAGGGCCTTCAATGGGCCCCAAAGGAAATGTTTTGAAAATTGCTACTCTATATAGATCTGTGTGTGAATGTATACACCACTTTATACATTGAGTCTATGGTACAAAGCCGCAGAACTTACCCTTTCGGGCGGGTTCACACATGGCGGATTTTCACTTAAATTCCGCTGCGGACACTCCGCAGCGTTAATCCGCAGCGGAGCCGTTTCTCCATTGACTTTCACTTTAATTTCGCAGTGTTCGTTTACACGATGCGTACAATTCCGCTGCGGAGCATAGGCTGCGGAGCGGAATGTGGTGTCCGCAGCATGCTCTGTCTGTTGCGGAGCAGTGGCGGACTGGTTGCGGACTCATGGCGGAATTTCTCCATTGACTTCAATGGAGATTCTAAGTTCCGCAATGAAGTCCGCAGCTGTCATGCACATGTTATGTGTGGTGCGGAGCGTATTGGTTTTTTAACATGACATTTCTTCATTCTGGCTGGACCTATGTATTTCTAGGTCTACAGCCAGACTGAGGAAGTCAATGGGGCTCCCGTAATGACGGGAGCGTTGCTAGGAGACGTCTGTAAATAGTCACTGTCCAGGGTGCTGAAAGAGTTAAGCGATCGGCAGTAACTGTTTCTGCACCCGGGACAGTGACTATCGATCTCAATATACATGTATCTGTAAAAAAACATATAAGTTCATACTTACCGAGAACTCCCTGTTTCTGTCTCCAGTCCGGCCTCCCAGGATGACGTTTCAGTGGAAGTGACGGCTGCAGCCAATCACAGGCCAAGCACAGGCTGCAGCGGTCACATGGACTGGCGCGTCATCCAGGGAGGTCGGGCTGGATGCCGAAGGAGGGACGCGTCATCAAGACAACGGGCGGTAAGTATGAATTTCTTTTACTTTCACTAGGGAAAGTGCTGTCCCTTCTCTCTATCCTGCACTGATAGGGAGAAGGGAAGCACTTTTCCTGCAGTCCGCAGCGGCCAGTCCGCATCAATTTTCTGCACATTTTGTGCAGATCCGCAGCCGTAATCCGCAACCCGGATTAGGTGCGGCATTGATGCGGACAGTTGCGGAGGAATTCCGCCATGTGTGGTCATGCCCTTCCACAGATATCCATACAGCATGACCTCAGAGATCTTGACTCAGAATATGCATTGCCATGCAGACGTTCTGCTACATGGACTTTTGCAACCGGATTTACTTTATTGCTCCACTGCAACTTAAATTAAAAAAATGATGCATCTCTGCTTGGTTAAAAATATCATTTTGTTTTGTGTATAGACCTCTTGTCCCCATGCTTATCCACAAAGACCAATTTTAGAAAGCGATTAAAAGGATGCATTTTATGGTTTGTATTCTTCTATAACAGTTTGTATTACAGCCACAACCCCAACACCACCTAACCCCATGTGATCCTACAGAACCCAACTTAAATGATCATAGAACACAATAATGATCCAAGTTCTTTTCAGTAGAACCACAGGGTCTCCAGGTGTATCGGCTGTTATAAGGGTTCTATAATGCAGCCATTTTACACCCATCTTAAATAAACCAAACCCGGGTAGTATGATCCTGCACTTATCTGCCCCATCTTCTTGCTAAACTACATTTAGATATCTTTACTTACCTTGATGTTTTGCACAAACTACTCCTGTGTTCACATAGTGCAGTTTTTAGTAGTAGAGGTAATTGTAGCCAGCATTGACAATTGATACTATTGGGAACAATTACAACCAAAGTTTTTATATCTTTTCTATATTTTTATATCTTTTCTATAATTTCACTTGTGGCTAAAAATTAGGCATGCACAACCTGCACCAAAACTCCATCTGCTTAGGCTGGTTTCACATGGTCATAATACGCCAAATTTTAGCTTCCATGTTACGGACATAACATTATGATGATAGTGAACCCTATGAGGATCTAAGGTTAGTTAATTAGAACTGCAGGGGCTTCAGGACTTGATGGCAAAAAAACAACTGGTAAGCATGATTTATAATATAAAGCACCGATGAGCTTCCTAATACTAAAAAAAAGTCACTATACATAGTAAACTAAAAAAAAAAAAAAAAATCTTAAGCTTTTATCAAGAACATCTGTTAAATCCCTCACATTAGCTGGGCCATGACAATTAATAATGGCTTCAATTTTAATTGAAATTGAGATTATGTACGTATTTATCGTTTATTAATAATAATAGGGCAGGGGCTTCATTAATAAGAAAAGGTTGGGTTGATAATTTTCTGACAGAAATTGTAAATCTCCTTCTGCTGGTCGCCAGATAAACACTTTTTGTAATTATGTCATAGTGTTAATTAGTTAGATTAATGGCTCTTAGAATCATGTTATCCTTGCACTCTAGAACTAATTAATAATTCTTCTAGGAACATCTCATTTTAAGCGTAAAATATGGAGAGAATAATCAGTTGTGACATAAGTACAATATTTTATAGTTATAGATAAAAAAGAAAAATATGTATATTAATATATATATATATATATATATATATATATAAACACACAGTGTGTATGTATATATATATATATATATATATATATATATATACACACAGTATATATACATATGCAGGGCCGACGTCAGCACCCTGCCACACAGCAAATACTGTTAAGAAAATGGTTTGAGGAACATGACAAAGATTTCAAGGTGTTGACTTGGCCTCTAAATTCCCAAGATCTCAATCCGATCGAGTATCTGTTGGACGTGCCCCACCTCAAGTCTTATAGGACTTAAATGATCTGCTTCTAAAGTCTTGTGCTAGATACCACAGGATACCTTCGGAAGTCTTCAGAGGTGGTGTGCGTCATGCGGGGAACCTACACAATATGAGGCAGGAGGCATCAGCAGGAGGCGTCAGCAGCCGGTGAACCCGGGCAAGTCCTGACGCCGCCGTCATGGCTTCTCCAGGAGTCAAATCTCTGGCCGGAGCATTGCCGATGCTCTTGCTGGGGATTCTGCTTCTAGAGGGAGCCCCTGAGTAGGAGGTGGAGTAAATACCGCTATAGCAGCCATAGCGGCCCGCCATTACTTAGGACGCAGATACTATTGAACACTATGGCAGAATAGGGAGGTATCTCCCTGCTCTGCCATTTACTAGGTTACAAGCTGTGTGATGACATCCGTGATGACGCCGGCGTTGATTTAGAATTGATATCTACAGGGGGACTGTACAGCGCTATCTACAGGGGTAGCTGTATGGCGATATCTACAGGGGGGACTGTATGGCACTATCTATAGGGGGACTGTGTGGCACTACCTGGGAGGGAGGCTGCATGGCACTATCTACATGGGGGGCTGTATGGTGCTATTTACAGAGTGGGCTGTATGGCGGTATCTACAGGGGGAGTATTTTTTTTGGCAGGGTAATGTGTATTTATTGCAGTCTGTGCAATGCCAGATCTGATGTTCATTTTCCTGATATTTATATTAGGTGACATGAAAAGGGAGAGCATCTCTCTTGCAATCTTAGGGAGGACCTGTCAACTCTTCTGAGCTGTCTGTTTCAGTAAACAATTCTATTTCCCTTATAATAACAATTCTGGAGCATCTTTTCTTAGAACTCTACGTTGTGCCATCCCTCTGTTTTTCCTCCTAGAAATTAATGAATAAATTGACAACTGGGTGTTATCATTTTGGTGTGTGTCCCTAATCAGCCTGACACTGTCCAATCAGTGCACTGATTGGACAGTGTCAGAGTGTGTATGGACACGCCCCTTTGACAAGAGGAATGATAACACCCAATTGTCAATGTATTCCAAAATATCTAGTAGGAATAACAGGGGAACGGTACAGTGTATAGTTCTAAGAAAAAAAATGTGAGAGCTGTTATTTAATGGGGAATACATGTATTTACTAAAAAAAAACATGTCAGGAGAGGTAACAGGTCTTCTTTAAATAAATTACATGTAGTTGTCACATTGAATATCAGTTTTAAGCCTCTGCTACATAGTGACGTGTCATGTGATGCCAGCTGCACTGGGTCAAACTGGCCCACGATACTACAAAAGGATCCTCTGGGGGCCCAGCCTCTGACACAATAATGGATGTCAAAGGTCAAGCAGAAGACTACCCCATTTGGAGGTGGATTTGGAGCTAATCACTTGCCACTAGAGTCTATTTATTATGAGTTGATTCACAATTAACCTGTTAGACCTTATTGAAAATATATCCTGTGTGTGCAATGATAGCAACAAATTGTGATGAAATGAAAAGAAGACGTTTGCAGTTTCGTTATAGATGGAGGGAGAACCCTCAGAATAATCTCTTCTGGTGGATCCAAGGAATCTCACTCCAATACTGCTGTTGATGCTCCAAAATGATTTTCACACAATTGAAGCCATGCAATTTGTGTTGTAAGCTAATAAAAGTCAATGGAAATGTCATGTGACAGTCAAGAAAAAAATGTTCTGATTACTATTGGGGTGGGACTCCTGTTGTCGCACATCATGGTATATCCGAAAGACCCTAGTGTGACTTGATGCGTATTACTAAGACATAAACCTGCACAGCATTGGAAGTGGCATCACGTCTCACCTTCTCGGGCTATAGATTATAGATTACCTGTCATAAAATTCCAACATGAACATCTAGTGACATGATACACGCAATTATCACATGCTATGATATGACAAGTTGAGGCACTTATCTCCCTTAATCCCCCAAGTCATTTTCTGTCTGTGTACAAATATGTATCAACATTTCTGTCTCTGCATACTGATCATCACAGCATAAATGTCACAATGTAACGTGTTTGAAAAATACCATGTGTGAGTCACTGTGGATGTGGGAGTAAAAGGTTTCGGTCATACAGTAGCTGTGAGGATTAGATCAAATACTAAGGATCACAAAAAGATGATGTTATAGTAGTAATGAACGATTTAACAGAAATAGCATTAAAGAGTTAATCCCGGATACCTCATAGTCTGCAACCTCAGCACCAGAATCACTCACTGATGGTGGTAACAGCTGTACGGAATGTTAATTTAAACATTTAAATGGACACTAACTATTCAAACATAAGCTAATCTGATAATATTCCTGATATAGATCAACTTTTTAATTTGCTTGCTGTTAAAATTTTGTTGTTTAATCCAAGCAAATCATGTGGTAAATTACAGCCACTAGGTGTCTCCCTTTCTATAATCTGCTGTCCACCATCTGTTGTCAAGAAAAATCCATCCCTTGTTACAGGCAAACTACAGAAGGTGGGGGGGGGGGGTCTCTTCACTGCCTGTCAATACAAGTCTATGGAGAGGGAAGGGGAGAAGAAAGAGGAAGCAGGAGCAGAGTGAGATAGATACAGATAGATGTGCTGCAGATTCCTGGTAAGATGTATATCTCCTCCAGTACTGGATTCTCAGCTACACTGCTTATTACTATATATGTGTGTGTGTGTGTGTGTGTGTGTGTGTGCGTGCGTGCGTGCGTGCGATACATAGATGATGGATAGATAGATAGATAGATAGATAGATAGATAGATAGATAGATAGATAGATAGATAGATAGATAGATAGATAGATAGATAGATAGATTGATACTTGTTAAAGCAGGATATGATATCTCCATTTATTACATCAAGCCAAGCAGTCAGAGAGCTACAGGCTTTATTACAATCAGATAATCAGACTCACATGTATATAGGGGCTACACAAAATTAGAAATAGTAGAGCAGGATTCTTCTCTTCTATATGTGCAGTGCATAGAAAACATGATAACCGTTAGGCTCCGCCCACTAGCTCAGAGTTAACGGTGAATTAGACATAGAGCCCGCAGGGGGAAAACTGTTAAAAAATGCCAAATAAAAGTCATATATTGGCAGAAATAGTGTTGTTCCTCATGCACACATATGACAGCTTATTCTGAAACGTCACCTGAAAAGTTACGTACGCTTTAAATTTTCCTTTTACCATTACTCTCACAATTTCACCTGTTTTAGCAAAAATTCTAGGCAGGACCTACAGCTTTTTTTTAAACTCTGTATTCATAAAGAGAATACCAAGCAATAAAGACTGACAAACAGGCAGAGCAGGGAAATGTAAAAATGTACATTAAAGTCTGTGAAAAACTCCAAGCACTGATATTTTGTGGTAAATTCTTTATAACCAATAAAAATGTTGAATAAAATAATAAATAGATTTATCAATATACAATTCTTACTAAACAAGTTGTATATATTAGTCTAGTAACAGTTCCTACTTAAGAAAGGCAGGTGTCTTCACAGGTGAGGGGGTCACTCGGGCTTCTGTGGATCACCCAGTAAGTGTCAGGAGATACAATGGGCGCAGGACCCTGGTTTCATTCATTCTGCACAGACTGGCCAGTACTAAGCTTATCTGTATGGTCCTTCGGAGACTTCAAACACTAAACATTTGAATGGAAACCCAAAACTGTCACTCAAGCCAATTCCTGAACTGCCCTGAAAGAGAGAGGAACACTTTCTAAGCTTTCTAATGAGCTGATTAACAATAAATATATCAGTGACTGTTGCTTCAAGCACGTCTCCTATTTGTGAGTAAGAATCAGTATTATGAAGGTTTATGTTGGATGGCACCTAAGCTAAAGGAAATTAAAACTAGTCGGTATTAGACGACCATACACTGTCCAGTTTTCGATCCTAATGTGATATAATACCCACAAGTCACTTGATATCCCATCCAGGGGGGACTTAGACAGCATTGGACCCTTGGTCAAGAAGAGTATATGGGCCCCCTGTTCTTGAACAGATCAGCAAACAGTAATTTCTAGGATTGCCAACCTGATTTTTTCCTTCTCCATCATAATTTATTCAAAAATAACAAACAACTTTTTTTTACGGACAAAGTGGAAAACCATAAAGATTCTAAGTAATATATGTTTATAGCTTAGAATATTGATGTGAACACATTAGCATCATTTATTGTGACCTCTAAAAGGATGATAATTACAATCCTAATAAATAATAATCTGAACAAGTTCCTCAAACTTCGAAAGATTCATGGACGCATCAATTTTTTTTACCAGCACAGGAAAAAAAGTACCCATATTTATGGACTGTCCAAGGATTTACTGACAGTTGGCAACCCTGGTACTCTCTAATGTCAATCCACCAGTAATTTTGACCAATGTAATTCATTATCTTATAGAATCTAATAGACAGTAGGAAGTTGCATTTAAGGGGAAAGTTGGCCCTCTTACATGATGGACTTTATGCAGAACAGTTTTGAGTATTTCTACTATGAACTTCTGTCAATGATGTTTCGAAGGTGGTACAAAAATATTCAAACCGAATGCCAGAATGGCTTGGTGCTTAATAGGGTATCATAGACAAATTTCTTTTGGAAGTGCAAGTTTAATTTGAATGTCCACTCTTTTTGTTTTATTTTGTTTGTTTTTTAATCTAAATATGTCTAAAATTCGGTGCTGAGCAATTTCTTCATACCAGACAGAGATCCATTTTTCTGATGCAGAGCTCCA
Source organism: Rhinoderma darwinii (assembly GCF_050947455.1). Lineage (NCBI taxonomy): Eukaryota > Metazoa > Chordata > Amphibia > Anura > Rhinodermatidae > Rhinoderma > Rhinoderma darwinii. Next base: position 92,634,299 of record NC_134694.1, read on the forward strand.
AATACTCTGCATAGACATAGACTTAAAACAAAACAAGATGGCTTTCTGCAGCCGCCACTAGAGGGAGCACAGGAGCTGCGTACTGTTATACATGGACCTTAAAGGGGTATTCTGAACGCTGACATTTTGCCATAATTATCATAGAGATAATCTACTTCTAGAACAAGGCCCCCTGACCTTCGTCCTACCTTCTACTCCTGTTGCTGAGCTACGCTGTTTCCGTCACTCCGATAGAGGTGAATGAGTTCCGGAAATGACGTAGCACAATGACCTATGCTGTTTCTGTAGCCCTCAAAGTCAGGAAACAGTGTAGCTGGCTGTGCTATGCTGTTTCTGTATCTTCCATTCCCTTCAATGAGAGTTACAAAAACAGCCTAGCTAAGCGAGCCCTGCTGTTTGCATACTCCCGGCCCCTCATAACTGAGTGGCTAGAGAGCAGAGACAGTTAGACAAGATAGGACAGTGTTAGAGAGCTTAGCTCTAGCGATAGGTTTCCGGGCCCAGAGGTGGGGCCCGCATCTTTCGGACATTTATGGCATATCCTATGGATATGCCATAAATGTCCAATATAATAATACCCCTTTAAGGATAAGACAGTATGCTGTAAGCTCCCTCTAGTGGTGGCAGCAGACTGTTAGAAGGTTAGGTTTTAAATATATATCTATGCAGGGGTTTTGTAGCTCTGAATCAGAAAAAAAGGATTCCCACCCTTATAAAAATGTATTAACCCCTTAAAGACGTGGACTAGTTGGCACGTTCAGGACGCAGCCCCATTTTTCAAATCTGACGTGTCACTTTATGGGGTAATAACTTTGGAATGCTTTTACCTATCCCAGAGATTCTGAGACTGTTTTCTCATGACAAATTGTACTTTAAGTTAGTTATAAAATTTTCTCTATACATTCAGTACTTTATTGAGAAAAACACCAAAATTTAGCAAAAAAATTGCAAAAATTAGCATTTTTCTACATTTTTATGTATCTGCTTGTTAGGCCTTATTCCCACGAACGTGTCCATTTTGCGCGCGCAAAAAACGCTGCGTTTTGCGCGCGCAAAAGCTCCGTATGGCATCTGTATATGGTGCATGGCTGCGTGATTTTTGCGCAGCCGGCATCATTATGACACTCTGGTTTTATGTTTACAAACATAAAAGCAGAAGGTGCTTTTCTGTTTTCATTCATTCTTTTTACTACTGTTGCGCGAATCACGCACGTCACCAGGAAGTGCTTCCGTGTGCCGAGCGCGATTTGCACGCACCCATTGACTTCAATGGGTGCGTGCTTCGTGAAACACGGGCAAGGATAGGACATGTCGTGAGTTTTACGCAGCTCACATACGCTGAGTGAAAATCACTGACAGTCTGAACGGCCCCATTCACTAACATAGGTCCGTACGACCTAAAGCAACCACTTCTGAGCACAGTAATATGAGGCGATAAACTGTTTTTGGACCCACAGCATGTCTTAGAAGGGAAAGAGCGCTATTTGGCTTTTGGAGCTCAAATTTTGCTGGAATGGTTTTCGGTGCCATGTCACATTTGCAAAGCTCCTGCGGGACCAAATCAGTGGAAACCCCCCAAAAGTGACCCCATTTGGGAAACTACACCCCTCATAGAATTTTGACCCCACAGGTTTTTTTACTGACTTTAGTGGAATTAGGCCGTGAAAATGAAAATCGACATTGTTTCTAATAAAATGTAGTTATAGCTCAGATTTTTCCATTTTAACAAGAAATAAAGGAGAAAAAGCAACCCAAAATTTGTAAAGCAATTTCTCCAGAGTACGGAAATACCCCACATGTGGTCATAAACTGCTGTTTGGACACACGGTAGGGCTCAGAAATTAGGGAGCGCTATTTGGTTTGCAAATTTTGCAGGATTGGTTTTTGGGCGCCATGTTGCATTTGCAAAACCCTAAGGTACAAGAATACAGTGAAAGCCCCCAAGAAGTGAGCCCCATTTAGGAAACTACACCTCTCAAGGAATTTATCATTTGCCTGAACATATAACAAGGCTCAGAAGTGAAGAGCAACATGGGTATTTGAGGTCTATTTTGGCGATTTTCATAGCATTGGCCCACAATTGCAGGACTCTGAGGTCAAATAGTAAAACAAACCCCCAAGTAGTGACCCATATTATGGAAAATACACCCCTTAAGGCATTTTGCCCCCACAGGTGTTTTTTCATTAGTAATTAATGCGCAGAAGATGGAGCAAAGTGAAAATGGCAAATTTCCGCTGATATGCCATTTTAGTGCACAATATGTTGTGCCCAGTTTGTGCCACCGGAGACACACACCTCGTAAACTGCTAAGCTGATTCACCCGGGTATGGCGATGCCATACATGTGGACGTAAACTGCTGTTTGTGCACACTATAGGGCTCAGAAGGGAGGGAGTGACATTTGGCTTTTGGAGCGCAGATTTTGCTTGGCAGTTGTTCTGTTTGGAGTTTTACTGGTATTTCAGTTTATAATGTGGGGGCATATGTAATCTGTGCGGAGAACATCAGGGTATATGTAATCTGTGCGGAGAACATCAGAGGCATAACAAGAGGGTATAATAATGGGGTAAATAAATAATATTTCAGAGATATGTGGCCAGTCTCGCACTTATAAATGGTGCCCAATCTTATCCGCTTTTGGACACTCTGAACATTTTGTGTCGCCATATTCTGAAACCAGAACTTTTTATTTTTCAGTCAAAAAAGCTGTGTAAGGGCTTGTTTATTGTGGAACCGGTTGTAGTTTTTATTTGTACTATTCTGGGGTACATGGGACTTTCTGATCACTTTTTATTCCATGTTTTGGGAGGGGTGGTGATAAAAAAAAAAAAATAGCGATTATGGAATTGTTTTTATTTTAATTTTTGGCGGTATTTACCGTGTGGGAAAAATAACATTATAGTTTTATAGATTGGGTCACTACAGACGCGGTGATACCAAATATGTGTACTTATTTTAACGTTTTCATTGTTTTCCTATAATAAAATACTTATTATAGGAAAAACGGCAGTGTTTGTTTTTATTAACTTGAAACTTTTCTTTTTACACTTTTATTCAACTTTTTTTTTTATCCCACTAGGGGACTTGAGGTCCTGCAACTCTGATCTTTACTCTAATGCAGGGTTCTCAAACTCGGCCGGGTAAGTGGGCCGCATATAGAAAAAATGGGAAGTTGACGGGCCGCAGTACGCAAATTTGATACAATACAAAATTATTGTTAATCAATTAGTTATTTGAACTACTATAACACTATATTACTATAATAATAATACTACATTACTATAATAATCCCGCTAGGTTTAAAATTTGAGATATTTCTCCACATGCTTATTTCAACAATCCAGCTTTCCAGTTTAAGTGTCGCTAAATGCAGTCAGTTGGCACACATGTCAAGATTGGGCAGCCCCTTTTTAGATAGTGCCACAGTGCCCTCTGTGGATGCTGCCGCAGAGCCCTCTGTGGATGCTGCCGCAGAGCCCTCTGTGGATGCTGCCGCAGAGCCCTCTGTGGATGCTGCCGCAGAGTCCTCTGTGGATGCTGCCGCAGAGTCCTCTGTGGATGCTGCCGCAGAGTCCTCTGTAGATGCTGCAGCAGAGTCCTCTGTAGATGCTGCAGCAGAGTCCTCTGTAGCTGCTTCCGCAGTGCCCTGTAGATGCTGCCGCAGTGCCCTCTGTAGATAATGCAACACACCCCTAGATAAGGCCACAGTGCCCTCTGTGGATGCTGCCACAGTGCCCTCTGTTGATGCTGCCACAGTGCCCTCTGTAGATGCTGCCACAGTGCCCTCTGTAGATGCTGCCACAGTGCCCTGTGTAGATGCTGCCACAGTGCCCTCTGTAGATGCTGCCACAGTGCCCTGTGTAGATGCTGCCACAGTGCCCTCTGTACATGCTGCCACAGTACCCTCCGTATATGCTGCCACCTTGCCCTCCGTACATGCTGCCACAGTGCCCTCCGCAGATGCTGCCACAGTGCCCTCCGCAGATGCTGCCACAGTGCCCTCAGCAGATGCTGCCACAGTGATATCAGGGGCTTGCCCAGAGCTGGAGTCCCGAAGCAGAGCCGCTTCTGCCACTCTGCCTGGGATTTCAGCTTGGCTCCTGACATCACTGTCCATATATGGACAGAGATGTCAGGGGCAACCCCAGAGCTGGAGTCCCGGGCAGAGCGCTAGTAGGCTCTTCCTGGGACTCCAGCTTTGCTCCTGACATCACTGGGACTCCTGCTCTGGGGAAGCTCCTGACATCATTGTCGATGTATGGACAGTGATGTCAGAGGCTTCCCCAGAGTCCCGGAGCAGAGCCAATAATAGCGCTCTGCCCAGGACTCCGCTCTGGGGAACACCCTGACACACTGTCCATATATGGGCAGCGATGTCAGGGAGTTCCGCAGAGTCCCAGAGCAGAGCCGATACTAGCGCTCTGCCCGGGACTCCGCTCTGGGGTAGACCCTGACACACTGTCCATATATGGGCAGCGATGTCAGGGAATTCCACAGAGTCCCAGAGCAGAGCCGATACTAGCGCTCTGCCAGGGACTCCGCTCTGGGGAAGACCCTAACACACTGTCCATATATGGGCAGCTATGTCAGGGAATTTCGCAGCGTCCCGGAGCAGAGCCGATACTAGTGCTCTGCCCGGGACTCTGCTCTGGGGAAGACCCTGACACTCTGTCCATATATGGGCAGCGATGTCAGGGAATTCCACAGAGTCCCGGAGCAGAGCCTGTACAAGCGCTCTGTCCGGGACTCCGGCTCTGGGGAAGCCCCAGACATCGCTGTTCATATGTGGACAGCGATGTCAGGGAATTCCACAGAATCCCGAAGCAGAGCCGATACTAGCGCTCTGCCCGGGACTCCGCTCTGGGGAAGACCCTGACACACTGTCCATATATGGGCAGCTATGTCAGGGAATTCCGCAGCGTCCCGGAGCAGAGCCGATACTAACGCTCTGCCCGGGACTCCGCTCTGGGGAAGACCCTGGCACACTGTCCATATATGGGCAGCGATATCAGGGAATTCCACAGAGTCCCGGAGCAGAGCCTGTACTAGCGCTCTGCACGGGACTCCGCTCTGGGGAAGACCCTGACACGCTGTCCATATATGGACAGCGATGTCAGGGAATTCCACAGAGTCCCAGAGCAGAGCCGATAATAGCGCTCTGCATGGGACTCCGGCTCTGGGGAAGCATCAGACATCGCTGTTTATATGTGGACGGCGATGTCAGGGAATATCCAGAGTCTCGGAGCAGAGCGGATACCCGTGGGCCGCAGATGACAGCCCCAGGGGCCGCGTGCTTGAGACCCCTGCTCTAATGCATTGCACTACCCATGTAGTGCAATGCATTAGAGATGTCATTCACTGACAGCAAGCCTATCAGGTTCCATGTGTGCGCGGGGCCTAATAGGCTATCGTACGTGGCAGCCCAGGAAGCCATTGTTAGGCCTCTGGTTAGCAAGAATCGGCATCCTCACGATCTTATCGCTACAAACCACTAAGATGGCGCGATCGCTTTTGATCGCAGCATCTAAGTGGTTAATGGCAGGAAGCGGAGCTCGCTCCATTCCCTTCTTTTACAGCACGGTGTCAGCTGTAACATACAGCTGACACCGGCGGCTGATGTCACAGGCTCAGCTTCTGAACCTGTGCCATCTTGTTACTGCAACCGGATGCTTTTTAGGCCCTGCCTCTGGGCGGGACCTAGCAGGCTTCCGTACTTGGCGGACAGGAGCCCGGAGCAGTCATCGGAACCTCGTGATTTTTTTGCGGGGTTCTGATCTGCTTGTAAACATCATTGATGCAGCGCTCGCTTTTGAGGCTAGCTCCGGTCCTGGCCTTGAAGCAGTGATAGCGTTAAGCTATCACTGCTTTAAAGGTGTGTCTGCAGCCGTGTCTGCAGACACAGTACCCTGTTAATGCTCTGAAGTAATAGTCCGTCAGTTTGCGTTAACAGGACAACGCCTGTGACGGACTATTACGCCACATAGCGTTAAGTGGTTAAGAAATCAGCGCTGAATTTTGGACCTAAAAATGACATGGTGTTAAAAAGTGGACCACCACTAGTTTTATTAGATTTGGACTTCACTGTTTAACAAACAGGGAAACTTGGTGGTAAGTGGTAAGCTGATGGCTGGATCTGTTCTTCCGTCCATCATTATTTACCAAACATGGGAACAGATCGTAGCATTGGGGCAAATGGAAACATTTCCCAAACCCTCTTTTGGTCATGTTTCCCTTCTCCCCAGTGCTGGGATCCATTTCCTATTTTTGTAAATAATGATGGACAAGAGAATAGATTTTCCTGATGCCAGTTGGTTTGTAGCCTAGGTTGTAAAATGCTTCCATACATGCACCATCATAGCACAATATATAAAAGTAAAATAGCTACCAACCTAGAAAAAATAGCTTTTAATCTCTAAAATGGAATAAATGTTATTAAGATAAAGAAAAAAGTATAAAAAATAAAATAGAAATAAAATATAAAGTAAACGTAGGGGCATAGAAGAGTAGAGGGTGCAGAGGTAGCAGTCGCAACCAAGCCCTCCTGCCTGAGGGGGCACAGTTATATAGAACGGAAGTGATGATGACATAACTATGATTTCGTTTGTTTTTTTTTGCTCTCTGTAACTTCATGCTTTTCGCTTGCAGACAGCTTCCTTTCTACATTCCATTAGCAGGTTCTCTACACACTGTGACATTCCTTACCACTGTCTAGGGATGATGAATTTCCTTAACAAACTATTTGTCAAGACAGATAATATCATGTTGTATTCCTAGTGACAAGTGTAGGTGAATTGAGGCTTTTAGGAAATTCCTTCTTGAGCATGACCAGTACAATTGAGTCGTACCACTAAGGAGGACGTGTTGTCAGGTTCTTTATTATAATTTTATTGCCTGTATGTTTGTTGTAGTCAACATAAAATGTTTAAATGGGGCCAAATCGGCAGGATTGAAACAGAACAGTAGAAACAGCATTTTCTTTATATACTATTCAACAAGGGGGAGAGAAAAACCTGGACTGTACATCCACTTTGCTATACTTGATCTATTGTGGTTAAGCAAAATTAATATTATATCAACATGAGATTCTTACTTTACATTTTGATAAAAGTCTATAAGCCCATTTACCACTTCACGACGACCTCTTTTAAGTGGATCCCTACTTTATCAAGTGCAGTATCGTATGGCAACTAGTGCCGCCGCAATACAGTTCCCGCAGAGGGAGCAACCCAGGAGACCAACAGCACCCATGCTGCCAGTCTTGTTCTTTCTCAAGGTCCTCCGTGCCAGGTAATGCTGTTACTGGCCTACTTTAGTGAATGCTAGCCATAGACATATATTACCAAAATTTCACAAACTTTCCTGAATGTTTTATCTAATTTCTGGGAATCACTATTAATATTATTGTTAAAAAGGAGAAAATAAATGCGTAGTATAAAAGTTAGATATGGAAGGCTAGAATGTATACCTAATCGCATGGCAAATCTCACCTTTGTGGCCAAAAAATTATGTGTGGTTTCATACATGTACCCGGACTTCTGGCCAGACAAAATACAAGTCTTAACTAATAACATTGGCCAAGATCAGTCTGCACTTTTTCCTGCACCATAGTGCTTGCACCAAATTAACCAATCAGAATTTTACCAATTATACCAAAATTGGCACAATGGAATATATTAACTTATTTATGCCATTTTCACTGAACATAACGGTTTACAATTGTTTGAATAATTGGCAATCATTATATCATAGTAAATAAAACATAGACTAAAGAAACCCGTCCCAAAACATTGTCTACCAGCAAGAGTTTTGAGGTGGACACCATAGCGTATCCATCAAAATTGTAACAAAACCGGTAGCTCTATGCACATTTTTTCACTCTTACTATGATAGGCCTCATGCACATGACGGGGATTGTTATAAAATACTGAACCATCCATTTCTATTGTACACCTTCCCGTATATTTACGGGTGTGTGTCCGGGCCGTAGAAATGACCCGAAAAAATAGGACATGTCCTATTTTTTGCTTCTATACTTTTTAATGTGAACACAGCCCGTATTCATACAGTATTTACTGACCGTACATACTGCACAGACGTGTGGATGTGGCCTTACTATGTTAGCCCATTTTTTCCTATGTTTTCATCCCCTATGTCCTCCCAACTTAGCCCAGAACTATTAGCCATCATCGATAACTGTTTCTGGCTTCAGGGTCAGAGTCTCACCTATGTGAATTATTGTTTGTGACCACGACAGTTAGGTATGTTAGAAGGTGAGACTGCTAAGTTACTTAAAGGAACAGTGTCATCACAAATTATTTTTTTATATGTTAAAGATGTTAGTGCTTTATTAAAAACGTTTATATTCATTTGTGGGTTTGTGTTTTACTTTTTCTTATTTTTACACTTTTTCTTCCCTATGGGGGCTGCCATTTTTTGTTCCATTTCTGTCTGTGTCGATTAACGACACATACAGACATGGAATACGGCAGCCACAGTCCCATAGGGACTGCGAACGGCTCCCGTCCCATTGACTTCCGTGTACGGCGTCTGTGTGGGAACTGCGCATGCGCCGCTCCCACACAGTCCAATTCGAAATTGGCGCCGTCCGGCTCCATTTTCCTGTGGACCGGAAGTCGCGGCCGGACAGTAATATTACTACTTCCGGTCGCGGCTTCCGGATTTGTGCACTTGGACCAGTGGCAGCAAACGGAGCGGACGGGCCGGAGGGAGCCGCGGCGGCAGGAGCAGATAAGAGATTTCAATGTATGTTCGTGTTTGTGTGTGTTTACTACTGTATGTAAACCTACTACACTGTGTGTTAGCTCAAAAAATGGCGACACACAGTGTAGGAGGTTACACCGTTCAAACCCCTCGTTTATCCCGGCACTAGCCAGGATAAAGGAGGGGGGGATGCTGAGAGCTCACTAGAGCGAGGGCTTTTAACCCAATGTTGCAATGCTGCAATTTTGGGAATAGCTCCATCTAGTGACCAAAAATGGGTAGTATTATAAATTAGAATTAATTTATAATATTTCCTGACTCGTGAAAAAAATAAAAAAAATTTGAACAATGTTTAATCACCCACACACTAAATGTTTAATTTAAAAAAAAAAAACATGTTTTTCTGGCAACACATTCCCTTTAAGCCAGAAGTGATGTCATTTTAATGACCTATACAGACCTGACATTATTTGGAGCAAAAGGGGCATCACAGAGGATAATGACTTTAATCATGTTACACTGCATGTTACCCAAGCACCACTTACAATTTCTTAAAGACTTTTACAGTGCTTAAAGTGGATCGGTCCGATATTTATGCTGCCATGTTTGACGGAAGCATAAACAAGTAACGGACATGCTGATTTAGGCGTGTTGACACTTATTAGTTAATGTTAAGTAGTTTAGAAGTATTTAGAACTTAAACTTGTGGCTTGCGGCCAGCGTCGCAAGTATGAGTCCAAGTATATTCCTGCTCCCCGTGCCCCCCACCGGTCTCCTGTTGCTGATTTACTCTTTTCTCCCTATGTACAGTAATAGGTGTCAATCAGTGGCGAATGGTGGAGGGGAGGTGAAGGGAGGAAGAATATATGAATATACTTGGACTCGTACTTGCGGCGCTGCCCGCAAAATGCAATTATAAGTGCTAAACACTCAATAACTGCTTATCATTAACTAATAGGTGACAGCACGCCGAAATCTGTCACTGTCACTAACTAATAAGTGACAGCATGTCTGTCACTTCTTTATGCTGCCCGCAGACATATATACATTAAGTGGTTTTATAATTACAAACACGTGATGCTGGGAAGATATCTGTATTTTGCTGGATTTTTTTTATTATTGTCTACATAAGTTTTTGCTAATTTTTATCTGTGCAGTTTTTAGACAGGAGTATTACATTTCTGTTCCTTCAACATAACCTTCTCAGACGCTTATTTTACTGCAGTCTAGTACACAGACAACATACAGAAGCATTTCACAGCTCATTGAACCCATCGCCCTGAGGTTGTTAAGAACTACCTTTCAGTCTGATAAAATTCTGTCAGTTCAGAAGCTTTCTGTTTGCCTTTAGGTCACACATTGTCACCTTTGCTCATTGATACAAAATCATTAGTTTGGAAACATACGTTGTAATAATGGCAAAATTATACACAGTGAACATATTATTCACAGTCTGCTAAATATTCAGTTAGGGGTAATAGCCCACCACAAAATCCTACTTAGCTGGGGTTCCGCAATGCAGAGCCCTTTCAATGAGCATGGTGTTAGGATTCACCAAGTAACTAAGAGTACTCCCTATTATAGATATTATGGGAGCCACCAGAATCTGTATTTCTTTATATAGATTACCAGGAAGATCATAATGCAACTTCATGCAAGAGATGATGGTGTCATGATGATTCTGATAAACTAGCTAGGAAAACCACTTAGATCTCTTCATGGTGGGTCCTCAGTAGAGAAATAAGGCTTTGCCGGATGGACAATGAAGACAAACCTGAATCTGTGTTTTTATGTAGAGTAATGCACATAACACGAAACATAAAATGAACCAAATATTTTGAGGATTTTATTTAAAAACATTTGCACTGTATAAAAATAAATATACTGTCCACTCCTGCTCCTGTGCTACAAAGTCAAGAGTGTTCTTAAATAAGGCTCTTCATTTTTAGTCCAAGTTCTTGTAAATAATCTAGAAAAATAATTTATCTTGTTTTCCTTCAAGTAAAGGTTTTATTATTGACAGGAGGATACAACTCCACCACTTTCTAGATTTATGTTCCACAACAGGATGTTTTGAGGTATCAGGTCCTTATTGACATTGTTGTGCATCCTGTCACATACAATCTATTAACCTGTTTAAGATGAGGAGGGTCTTCTCACGCTGTTCTCAGTAAAATATTACTCATCTCATCCCTCTGAGGGACCACTGACAAATAGCCTCTTGTTGTCTACATCCCCTCTCCTGAGGTTAATGATTAAGGAGTTCAGAAGGTTAATTCTTAGTGATACTGTTGTCTGCAGTCAGAGCAGATGTTAGTGCAGCTTTAATGCTGCTATCAAACTCTACTGCCTCATTCTCTACACTATACAGCCCTGAGTATTGTTATGTGCTACATTACAGTTCCTCTGGATAGAGATGGTGTATCCTAGTACAGTTATGTAACATTATCCAATTCTACAGGACGCACCAATATAAGACACAAATATGGGAAACCACAAGCTAATATTTCGTTTCTTTGATTTATAATTAAAAAAATCTTTGCTGTTTTAAGATCTTTTATGTTTCTGCTAAGTATCCAATTAAGGATCAAGATTTCTACAGTCTCTTGGGACCTTAATAATGGAAGCAGCAGCCAGAGGTTATCTTTAAAAAAAAAAAAAAAAATAGCAAAGTGTTTTATTGAATTTTAAGGGTATGTTCACACGGCCTATTTACGGACGTAATTCGGGCGTTTTTGCCCCGAATTACGTCTGAAAATAGCGCCTCAATAGCGTTGACAAACATCTGCCCATTGAAAGCAATGGGCAGACGTTTGTCTGTTCACACGAGGCATAATTTACGCGCCGCTGTCAAATGACGGCGCGTAAATAGACGCCCGCGTCAAAGAAGTGACCTGTCACTTCTTTGGCCGCAATTGGAGCCGTTATTCATTGACTCCAATGAATAGCAGCGCCAATTACGTCCGTAATTGACGCGGCGTTCAAGCGCCTGCACATGCCGTTACGGCTGAAATTACGGGGATGTTTTCAGGCTGAAACATCCCCGTAATTTCAGCCGTTACGGACGCCCTCGTGTGCACATACCCTAACAGTTACAACTTTTCTAAACAAAAACCTATATTTTTAATATTCTCGGTCTGTGTTGCAGCAAAGATATATAGGATAACAGTGGAGTATTTTTTATATCCATAGACTTCAGTGTTTACCTTAACTAGTATACTCTGTGCATAATATGACAAAAAAAAATAAACCGCCATTATTGGATTTTTGGACTTTGTGGAAATGTTAGATTCTAAGCCTACCTCTATGAAATACAATTTTTAGAGGGAAGGATAAATAAGTAAACAATTAACTGAGAGAAAATAAAAATTAAAATAACATATAAATATTAGGTACAGAATAATATTTCTTTTTTTTCTCAAGTGTGATACAGTTATAGAGTGACAATGAGTTTTCAGTTTTGACCTACCCATGGTGGTTAGTAAGTGAAGATTATCATCGCTGCAAAGTAAGAAATTCTCTAAACTTATTGGAGGAAATTGATTAATTTTCTATGCTGGTTTTCTGGTATAGAAAAGTCGCAATTTGTGAAAAAATTCAACTGTTGTGGCATTTGTGCTGCGCACGACACTTTCCCGAAAAGTAGAGAGGGTTTAGCTAAGGGGGCATGACGGCCTGCTGGGTCCCAGCAAATTTACTATAATTTGCACCAGAAATTGTAAATTAGAGTGGGAATCTATGCCAGCTCGTAGATGGAATAGATTTCCCTTTCAGGTGGATAGATGGGCAGAGATGCACCAAATTTAATAAGAGACGTGTAAATTAGGCCTACCTTACAGTACTCCAGCAATCCTTAAAATAAGAGTGGTGTAAGAAACACCAGTCTTAATAAATTTCCTTTAATTATCTTTTAGAGCTAACATTCTTTCATATACAATTGTGGTATTTCCTTTTCAGGCACACAGGCGGCCAGAGATGCGCCCAATTTAATAAGATATTAAGATGTATGCGCCTCTTAATAAATTAGGCACATCTTACTCCACTTATCTTTATACTGGTCTTAATAAATCTCCCCCATTATCTTTTAGAGCTAACATCCTTGTACAATTGTGGTATTTACAGAAACTATTATATCAGCAATCGATGGGCGTTCTGTAGATTTCCAATGTCTCATAACAACAAGTTTGAAGGAAAAGAGAAGGTATTTCCAGCAAAAGTAAAGCCGGATAGCAGGGTCAGGGGTAATTGGGATTTGTATAAGGTTTGAGCACCAAGAAATTACATTCTCCCATAAACCATAAAGCTTTAACACAAGGGAAATCCCATAAAAATGTAAGAGTGTTCCACTATATGAGCAATATCTCCAGCAGGTTTGAGGTGAGGTTGGGAAAATTTGGTGTAGCCTTTGGTATATAACAATGATAGTGCTTCAGACCATCCTTCCTCCTTGTATGAACTATTTCCCATGCATATACGTGTTTGAATTATGTAAATGTATTTTTATCACCTAACAAAGTATATATTGTCCTGACACCTGAATGTATCTGATATTTCTAATTCATATGAATGTGTTGTAATGAGGTCCTGGAAGGCGACATATTTCAAAGTCTATGTTTGGTATCCCAATTTTTTTTAATATGGTTTAAAACTGGTTCAAGATCCCTTTTATAAAGAGTTGACTAAGACTAACCATGCAGCTTTGATCAATATCAGTGGACTCCCTCAACAAGCAAATTATGGACCAATCTCGAAAACTCCTAGATTTTTAAGCACAGTCTTAAGGCCGGGATTTTTTTTATATTGCTGTATCAAACCTACAGTATGTCTCTTTTAAACGGTTGTCCTACAATTTTGGCTCCTTCCAAGTTTGGGCAGATATGCTGATATGAAAAAGTATATCACCTGTATTTGTTCTGCAACATACTGTATACCTATTGACATAATAGAATTACTGATTCTAGATTTTGATGTTAAGGTTTGGTGAGATAAACTTTATTCTTTTACAATTATTGGCAGATACTCATAGGCAGGTGGAATATAATAACAATGACATAACAATGACAATAACAGTGAACAATTCTCCATGAGATGTGTGTATGGGAGGATACGTTTACATCACGAGATTTCTAAGTTAAGCATTGATTTTAAAAAAGCATGTGAGGGAATGTTTATTTCAGTTGGGGTTAGTGCCGGACTCTGAAACTGATATGTCCAGCAATACAAAGCGGACTAGCGTCTGATTGAAAGTTTATGCTGAAATAAAGGCCCTGACGAGTCTTTTTCAGCAAGATCAAACGCATAGGAACGAATTAAGGTCTGGACAGGTGAGAATAATCAGTCATCCCTTTCTGAACATCCATGTAGGGGAAGATAACAGGAAATTACACAGGAACTCCTACAGTAAAATTGAACATTCCCGATTCTTTGTTCCTTCCAGTAGCTACATTTAGGCCTCAATACACATTAGCTCATCAATCAATCCATCTGAAATCAGTAGGTTCAGCCAACTTCGATCTATTGTAGGTCCAGCTGTGTATTGTATGAGCTAGTATAGTGTATGACCAGATTTCGAACTATAACCTAAGAGGCTCCTATAATGGAAAGCTTCCACTTGTCTTGGGTTTCCATGGACATTTGGAGAACAGTAGAACTTCTCTAGATCTGTTAATTGGTCTCAGTGGATTCCATCTTTGATTGATCTTGGTAATGTACACATGTAAAACAGCTTATCCTTATGTCGACTATTACAGTTCCTTGTGTCCATGAAGAAGAAGTGAAGAGTACAATGCGGACTGTTGTATGTACACCCCCACCCTAGTTTAGTGTCCCCATTATTTCCATCAAAATGCAGGTAATTAGGTTAATAGTATGCAATTGATCCTAATATAATTAAGAGCAATGGTTTTAATATAATTAGCATAAAAAAAGGAAAAATTTGCAATTTGGTCTTTAAACCTCACATATTATATAATTAATTCTATAGTGAATAAAAAGGGTCATTTCACGTATAGAATTTTGTTTTAAAGGTTCCTTCTAAGTGAATGTCCACACGCTAACGGTGTCTTTGTGCCTGTTGCCTGGCACAGTATTTCTTCCCTAAGAACAATGAAATTCCACAATGAAAATGTTCAATTAACTGTTAAACACCCTCATCAATTAGAAGATCATTTTCAAATCTGATGGATGAGTTGAAATCATGCAATTCAATGTGACCAGTGAGCGGAAGAGCAGCCTGACTCCCAGAGAGACAGACAGCAGATAAATGTTAACGTAAGCCCACAAATCCTCATATAGCAGGGTTAAATATAAAGCAGCCCTGTTTTAGAAGTTAGGAGGACCTCCAGTGGGAAATGGATGCACAGCTTAGAGGGTATGTCCACCAGCACTAAAAAAAAAAAATCACTAGTTGATACATAGAGTAGCTCTTAAGTTTTTTAAACTTTTGTACTACCGTTTCTTAATTCTAACCGTTTCTCTACCTTTTCAAAGATTCCCATAATTGGTCCACATACTGGACGATTGTTATTTTTTTTGATCGTGTGATCTCATGTATTCCTACAGCCCAAGTTTGGATAGATACCAATACTAGGCAGCGCCTGAGTCAATTTTTTTTACTATGAATGAAGGAGCGAACTCTCAGTGTCTCAGTAAGTATCCTGACATTTTATTTAAAAGTGTCTCAGTAGATTGGGTCGAGTAGGAGCTGTAGATTTGAGAGGCTCACTGTACTAACTAACCATGGTCATCAGATTTGCACAGTAGGATAAGTTAGAGAAATAGGAATGCATACATTTTTTAGGGGCATTTCCATGGCAGTCTATACTACAACGATGGGTAAGGCACCTGGTTCCTAACACCTTATGGGATAGGTCTTCTTGAATGGGGGTTGGGATTTTCTGCCATTCGGAAATTGTCGTCTTGCTGCACTATAAGCTTTGTTGCTAACCATTTTGGTATAGCAATGTTCACTCTTCGTCCTCTCTTCTCTGTAGATATACAAAGATTATTTTTGTATTTTTATATATATATTGACTTCATCTATATATCCACTTTTGTGCACTATGCACTTTTTTTTACATGTAAATCTGCCCTAGATAAGGTATCACATACCCATTGTATTATGCAATTGACATTATAGCTTTTGACACTGCGATGTAGCGTTTTGCATGTGATATACACTGTTTTGCTATTAATGTATTTTGCTCTGTATGTGGCCCATATACAGTTAATACTGTTTGAATTTCCTGTATATTTTAAATTCCTTGTTGTGATCCAATAAAATTAAGATTTTTTTCTATTTCATACTTACAATAGTGCATGACTCCTTGTTTCCATTTTTGCATGTATATGATGTTTTGGAGTTTCTATTTTCAGTTATCATTTGTTATTTTGGAGGTGTAATACCATACACAGGGATCACGTAGTCAATAAACTATCTGTCCTGTGAGACATATATTTATGACATTTTTGAGGGGTGCAGTTAGGCATGAATGAATATCGTATGTATATCAAGTATTCTACAAGTAATACTTTGTTGAATGTGTATTTGTCCAAATGGAAAAATCTCTACTGATTAGTTTTAGGGGGAGTTCACACAGAGTTTTTTGACAAGTTTTTTGATGCGGAAACCGCATCTGGAAAACGCGCTAAAAAACGGCCGAAAATGCCTCCCATTGATTTCCCATTGATTTAAATTTTGAGGCAGATTATCCCGCTGCAAAAAACTCTGTGTGAAGCCAGCCTTACAATTGCAATGAAAACAACTATTGTAGCTTAAAATAATTATTTCTTAACAAGAGCAATACAAAGAAAGTGATTAAAATGTACCCCAACACCCTCCCATATATAAGTATTAAAGCAGCAATGACATTTTTAAAAATCCATATATTAAACGTTTGCAGTTATCTTAGCAGAGTGCCGCTGCTTTGTATTGGTTTGCATTTGCATTGTATTCACAGCAGATTTGGACCTTTTTATTTTTTTCATTTTATTAGGAGGTGCTGATTAACCTTGTCTTTTACATTGTACTTTTGGGGGTGATGATTGCCTCCATCTTGGTTGTGCATCCTCCCATCTATCGAAGACTGTTTTTAATTAGTGCAGAATGAAGCTGTTTCCTACCTATCCTGGATACATTTTCTAGGCCTAAGCCCAAGAGAGAGGTGATTCTCCTGTTGTACGGGTATAATGTTTAGTGTATGAAATCGCTTTGTCATGGACGTGCGCTCACGCAATTTGATCAAACTGTGTGCTAGGACCCTCACATTTATAAATATAGTAGATATAGAAGTAACGCAATTAAAATTAATCAATATATTTAATGTTTGCATATATCTTAGCGCCCGCAGAGTGCTGCTGCATCTTTTGTGTTTGTTTTCCCAAACAAGAGCAATGGACATTACAACAGAAGGAATACAAATGAATGCAAATAAAGCTAATTTTTTTTATATTATTAGCATAGAACTAACATAGTAATATTGTTATTTCCAAATAGTAGTAGTGTTGAAAAACGACACCAGTCCATCAAGTTTAATCTAGAATCCTGCAGTTGTGTTGCCTCCATATTTGCAGATATTATTAATGTGATCTTACTAATGCCAAGGAAACTCTGGAATGAATGCCTATAGATATCTTTGACGTATGCGACAGGGAGCTTTTCCGGCACATACGCCGAATAACTTCACAAACTTATCAGCACCGCCTTATAAATACAAAAAGCATCTATGAGTTTTGATCAATGGAGCAAATTTTCATGTGTTATAGTTGTAGTAATGTACACATAACCATAATCTTTGATCATTTTGTGTATATTCACCTTTAATTTTAGTATAACTGAGTAATACTTTTTTTTTTATTTGAGATACACCTGACTACTGTACGACATCCTGCAGTTACTATAATGTGTTTCCTCGCATGCTCTAACATTGAATCACCATAGAAAACACAGTTGTTTCAGTTGCTGATTTTCAGAAAGAATTGCCATGAAAGTGCAAGTCTTTGCAGTCAGTCATGGAACATTCTGTGGACACTACAACCATCTGCAAATTCTTTTTCTAGAATCAGCAAGAGGAGTAAAACGTATGACTCAGTTTCTCGCTTCAGCAGGCACATTATGGTTCAGTGTCGTGGATTTCCGAGTACTAGGAGAGCAGGCCTGCCCCACCCGGATGAGCAGATACGCCTCCTTACATAAAGTATTTTTCACCAAACCATAGAGGCCATAAAAGGTGCATGAAATAACACTACAGCTCTGTGCCATACAAATAAGACTTAACTATAACAACTCATATACCATTGTTATGTCTATTCAATACATAGTATCAGGCTCAGAAGTGATGACGAGTTCACAGATGGACGTAGATGTCTGTACACCTGTTTATAAAACTATTTGACTTATTTTTGGTTGGAATAACAGACCGTTTAGGTGGTACCAGATAGCAGTTATAGGCATTCTACGTACCTGACACTAGGGAATATATTGACTGAATGTAGCATGAGACCACAAAGACCATATACATGGTGGGCCAGTCAACTATAATTCTTTTGTTTTTAAAGTAGGAGATTATCAAACCATCCAATCACTTCGAAGCAATATCTCAACATTCCCAAACACTGCATATGTAGACTGAGCTACTCTATCCTAGAAAATAATCAGGCAGATGGACCAATAGCCGTCAAATACAGTTCCACTGCTAATCACGTGTCACCATTATGTCACCATGTAGCTTTATAGACCTTATACTGTGTGTTGTATGTTTTATGTTTCTAAATTAATTAAAGGGGTATTCCCACCACATAGATTTATGGAAAATTCACAGTATATGTCATAAATCTCTCATAGGAACCTGCACCTATGTTGAGAACTACCCCAATCCCACCCGGCGAGGTGGCCACCGGCCGCCACGTCCAAGCAGAGAATGAACGGGTACCACATGCTCAGATGTTTCCGTAACTCCCATAGAACTTAATGGAGAGAGCTGTGCACCTGCGCGTGTTTCACTATTCATTCTCTTCCTGGACATGGGGACCCTCGTTCTCGGGGCGAAGAAGTGGGCTGCAGCACTGCAATGTTTATGTCTATACAGGCAATGAGACATGTAATACATTCAGGTGTGCCTGGTACGGCAGATCAACCCCATTCAATTCACTGACCCTCGCCAATCACATATTGATGGTCTATCCTAAAGATAAGCTATGAAAGAATAGCCTAAATTTGGTCAATATTCTTTATTTGTTTATACTGTATATTCATGTTTTTTTTTGACCAACACCTTTACCATCCCACTTTATAGCCAAATGTTATATCCATAAACTTAGTAGATCCAAAGGTATAGTCTATTCGTGTCCTATCATCCCTGTAGCACAATGGAGACAAGACTTTTGTGAACTAAGCTCATGATAGTACAGCTTTCACTTACTGTACGATGAGGAAATTCTGCCTGAAAATACTCTATGCTGAATTATAAAAGTCTGAAAATAATCTTCTGGAAATAGGAGCAATTGATTTTAAAAGTATTTTTTAAGGATGAAGAAACCAAAGATTCAACAAGAACTCTAAAACTACCTAAACAAGCTGAACAGAAAAATAAATTTTGCCAACACCTACACAAATATTTTTGTGATCCCTCTTCAGACAAGTTTTTTTCTTGTTTTACCTTGTAATTTATTTGCTTGTCCTTCACTTGGTTGATGATTTTCCTAAACTTTCTTGTGCTACAGAGCAGTATTATCTTCATTGTTAGTTATTTACTTATATCAAGCTGGTGGGTCATATCCATGAGTTATTTGTTGGCAGATGTGACAAATTTTGTTTGGCACTATAGACAATCTAATGGTTATTGTGGGCAATAAGCCAGCCATACACATAAGATTGCTGTTGGCCAAACCCTCTTGTGGCCCACAGCTATTTCTGCCAACATCACCATAAACACGCAGGCTAAGCCGAATGTGCATGTTTATTTTAGTGGGGAGAGAGTTTATCTAATGCCATAACACAGGATCAGGGATGTTGAAATCCAACATGCCCTATCTCTCTTGCTCCCGACATTTATCATCAGGGGAGAGTTAGCAGACCCCCATAAACATGATTTTTCAGCCAATCCCGTCAATATTAGAGGGTTTGGCTGACATATTAGATTGATGGCAGATCCCAATAAGACCGACAGGATCTGCCAATAAATATTGCATGTCCATCAGAACCTTTATAGATAACATATAGGATTGAAAGTACAAAGAAGAAACTGTTTCCAGGCCATACACTAGAGATTTCAGATGGCAAAAGGGTAATTTTAGACCATTTTCTGTTTACTGATGATGCCTTTTCGTGACACTAATGAGCGTGAGAGACAGCGATGAAAGCCTAAAATCTGTGTATAAGTGGATCTACCGTTTTGGAATTTTTCGGTTCTTATCGGGTGCTATCCTTGGAAAATTGTTCTGGCCAAATGGCAGATCTGCATTCCATCAATAGAAGCCCCAACCAGACAGATCAATTGACGAGTTTTAATTTTAACTTATGGCGATGCCGTCTAAAGCGAAAACCTTCACAGACCAATCGTGAATGGCAAGTCATTTAGAAACTGATCATATTAAATCAATCATATATGGCCAGCTTTTGCTACAGTAATGATAAGGAACACTTTTACGCTGAGTTCACAAATAGCATAAATACTGTGGTTTTTGCGGATGAGATTTGAACAAATTTCATCTACACTCTGCGCAAATGATAGCGGAAAAAACGCTCAGAATTTGACCTGCAATGCGTTTTTTTATCTGCAGCATGTCAATTTTATTTGCGTAATGGCTGCTAATGTGTTGCAGGTTTTCCCCATTGAATTCAATGGGGAGGTAAAACCCGCAGCAAATAGCAGATGTTGCGATTTTTGCAGCAGGAAAGCTGTGATTCTGCCGCAAAAAAAAGAAATCTTATACTTACCAAGAATTCTGTGCTTCTTCGACTAGGCCGGCCTCCTGGGATGACGTTTAATCCCATGTGACTGCTGCAGTCAATCACAGGCTGCAGCGGTCACAAGGGATAAAACGTCATCCCAGGAGGCCGGTCTGCAGGACGTCAGAGGGTAACTGTTCAGTTTTTTTTACATGCAGTTTTCCGCAGCGGACATTCCGGCCAAAAAAACTGCACCACAATTTGGTGCGGTTTTTCAGCCGGAATTTCCTGCAGCCGCCAGGGCGGATACTCTGTGTATCCACCTTGTGTGAACGTAGCCCTACTCTGATAAATCAAGAAGACTATTTATTTGGTCACTACATTGAAGACAACAGTTACCATTTTATTACACATGTACATATGAGCTTTCTACTGGCTCTTGACTAACACATACATTTCTGCATGCATAAACATGAAACAGCTTTTTCTTAATCCTGGACATAGACATAACACGTTTTCTGCTGATTTGACAATATAGTTAATAATTCGAGAAAATTGTTACCTTTACGGAAATAAAAATGATCAGTTCATATGTCTCTTGTTTGGACATGAACCAACTTTTTGTTTTTGGGGTTGCTTATTTTATACGCTACTATTGAACCTAACAAAAACCCATATCAATGATTGGTTCATGCAAAATAATTAATTCAAAACCTATACAGAAAAATATGGCATCTTTATAAATATACAAAAAATCTTTATTCAATCATCCATTGAAAATATACATGAATAAATTAAAACCAACAAAACCTTCACAATTACGGGCAAAGAAACCAAAGGAGGATGACCTGGATGTGCAGACTGTGTCAAAGCCCCTTACATGCGGCGCATATATATATGTATCTATGTAAAGATAATACTGGGGAAAATAATGTAAACAAGCTAATAATAATGGTAAGTAGTTATTTGAATACTATACAAGTGTACAAATAAAGCACAATTATCCTCCATGTAGTAAATACAAATATCCCCAGTAACACAGTATGTACACAGTATAATGTCCAGATAACCCATGCCGAAGAGGATCAGTCCCAGGACACCACCCCTACACGCGTTTCACCAAAACTTCCACATAGGGTGGGGGTCTAATGTTTGACTAACCTCTTAAATACCTCCCCTATTAACTAATTACCCATATACTTATAAACATAATCATGAGTCTACCTATTGGGTTAATAGCCCAACTGCAACAAAAGTCCAGAATTACCGAACACCTGGGTGTACTGGCCCGCTAGTGATGTTAGATGGACCACGCCAAAGGGAGTGGCAACGTGTAACCCCGAAAATTTCCTAGTGGACAGATGACACCAACCAATGTAATAACCTGTAATTAGCCCAGGGAGGTCACGCAGCCGACGGAGGGAAAAAAAAACATTGTAGCTTTTACAACAACTATATGTGAAAGAATTAAAGGCAATGATTTTTTGAAACAGAGAAATACACATTTTTCACTAGAAAAAATTATCTTCAACCATTGTAATATTTTCTTACATGGCTGCGCTTTCAATATGGCTGTTTTAAAAAAAATAAAAACGTCTGGAGTGAAGATCATTATGTTTATGTCTAGCATAACTCAACGTTATTATTTGATAACAGTGACATGAAGACATACTCTACACTACTGCCTTCATATCAGGCTCAGGAGATCAGGGGACGCCGTGCCAAATGACTCCTGCGACATCCATGGCCGCGGACTGTCGGGATTACTCACCCCCTGACGGCCACAGCCATGGATCAATGAGCGCTGGCCTACATCTCCTCAGAAGAAGACCCCAGCACTTACTTCCGCTTCGCTCTGCTGTGTCCTGTAGGGACAGCTTGCGCACCTGAATTGTGTAATGACGGGGGGTAGGGAAACGGAAAAGTGAGCCCTAGTCTACCCGCCACTCTGTCCCTGCCTACTTGCAACGACCCGCCCTAGGCGACGGGGTACAACTGGGCGGCGGTCCCTGCGCTCAGTAAGTGCACGATAAACACGACAAAAATACAAGCGAATACAAGCAAGGGAAAGGGGCAGTTGCCCACGGCAACACCGTGAGCAACCAGAGTGGTGAACAAGCCGAGTCAAGCCAGGAGTGTGCGAGGTACCAAACGAAGAGCAGAAGAGTAGTCAGTAAGCCAGGGTCTGTATGGAGCAGGATCAAAATAGAAGGAGCTGTAGCTGGGCCAGGAAACCACACGAAAAGAATAACAAGCACCGAGGGACAGGAAGGGCAGGCTTAAATAGACCGAGGGCGGGAGCTAGCTGAGTCTGGCCAGGTTGCGATAGACTATCCCACTCCTAAGCCTGCCAGCCTGAGTGGTGGAAGCTGGAGTCAGTCTCAGGGATGTAGATTCAGGTGCTGACTGATTAATTATGGGAGTTAACCCCGAAGCTGTGCCTGGCAGATCCTTTACAGTACCCCCCTTCTATGAGGGGCCACCGGACCCTTTCTAAGTGGACCTGGCTTACTGGGGAAACGCAGGTGGAACCTCCTGACCAATACCCCAGCGTGAACATCCCGGGCGGGTACCCAAGTCCTCTCCTCGGGCCCGTATCCTCTCCAATGGACCAGGTACTGGAGGGAGCCTTGGACCATCTTGCTGTCCACAATCTTGGCCACCTCGAATTCCACCCCCTCAGGGGTGAGGACGGGAACAGGAGGTCTCCTCGAGGGAGCCAAGGATGGGGAGCAGCGTTTAAGGAGGGAGGCATGAAACACGTCGTGTATACGAAAAGACGGGGGTAACTCCAGCCGGAAGGAGACAGGATTGAGGACCTCAATGACCTTATACGGCCCAATAAACCGGGGAGCAAACTTCTTGGACGGAACCTTGAGACGCAAGTTCCTAGACGACAACCACACCACATCCCCGACCATAAACAGAGGGTTAGCAGAACGTTTTCTATCAGCCTGAGTTTTCTGTACGCTCTGGGACGCCTCTTGGTTCTTCTGAACCTGGGCCCAGACTGTGCACAGTTCCCGATGAACGACCTCTACCTCGGGATTGTTGGAACTACCAGGTGAAACGGAGGAGAACCGTGGATTAAACCCAAAATTACAGAAAAAGGGGGAGACCCCTGATGAGTTACTGACCCGGTTATTAAGGGAAGATTCGGCGAGGGGAATGAATGAGACCCAATCATATTGACAGTCAGAGACAAAACACCTTAAATATTGTTCTAGAGATTGATTAGTCCTCTCAGTTTGGCCATTGGTTTCAGGATGGAAGGCAGAGGAGAAGGACAGATCAATCTCCAACTTCATACAGAAGGCTCTCCAAAACAATGAAACAAATTGTACCCCTCTGTCCGAAACAATATTGACAGGGACCCCATGGAGACACAGGATGTGTTTGACAAACAAGGTAGCCAACGTCTTGGCGTTGGGTAGTTTCTTGAGGGGCACAAAGTGGCACATCTTACTGAAGCGGTCTACTACCACCCACACCACCGACTTGCCTTGGGATGGAGGCAAATGGGTGATAAAATCCATGGAGATATGTGTCCAAGGTCTCTGGGGAATGGGCAACGAACGCAGTAAGCCCGCTGGTCGGGACCTGGGAGTCTTGGACCTAGCACAAACCTCACAAGCGGCGACGTAGGCCTTAACGTCTTTAGGCAACCCAGGCCACCAATAGTTTCTAGTAATGAGGTGTTTGGTACCCAGGATGCCTGGATGACCAGATAGTGCGGAGTCATGATTTTCCCTAAGTACCCTTAGCCGGAATTGCAGGGGAACAAACAGCTTGTTCTCAGGAAGGTTCCCGGGAGCTGAACCTTGATCAGCAGCAATTTCAGAGACTAAATCAGAATCGATCGAGGAAATGATTATACCTGGAGGCAAAATACAAGCAGGATCTTCCTCCGAAGGAGGGCTGGCCATGAAGCTACGGGACAGTGCATCAGCCTTAATATTTTTAGACCCAGCCCTATAGGTAACCAAAAAATGTAATCTGGTAAAAAATAACGCCCATCGAGCTTGTCTCGGGTTTAGCCTCCGGGCAGATTCTAGGAAAACCAGATTCTTGTGGTCGGTAAGGACCGTTACCTGGTGCCTAGCCCCCTCCAGGAAGTGGTGCCACTCTTCAAATGCCCATTTAATGGCTAAGAGTTCGCGGTTGCCAATATCATAGTTACTCTCAGTTGGCGAAAACTTCCTGGAGAAGTAGGCACAGGGGCGGAGATGGGTGAGGGACCTGGTACCCTGGGACAAGACAGCCCCCACTCCCACCTCAGATGCGTCAACTTCCACGATAAATGGCTCCGTTTGGTTGGGCTGAACCAGCACCGGGGCCGAGATTAAGCACCTGTTAAGGACCTCAAAAGCCTGGACAGCCTCAGGAGGCCAGTGGAGGAGATCAGCTCCTTTGCGAGTGAGGTCCGTAAGAGGCTTAGCGATGACCGAGAAGTTAGCAATAAATCTCCTGTAATAATTAGCGAACCCCAAAAAACACTGTAACGCCTTCAGGGAGGCAGGTTGGACCCATGCCGCCACAGCCTGAACCTTGGCGGGGTCCATGCGGAATTCATGAGGAGTGAGGATTTGACCCAAAAATGGTATTTCCTGTACCCCAAACACACATTTTTCGGTTTTGGCAAACAGTTTGTTTTCCCGAAGGACCTGGAGCACCTTCCTGACATGCTCAATGTGGGAGGACCAGTCCTTGGAAAAGACCAGTATGTCATCAAGGTACACTACAAGAAATATCCCCAGGTAATTTCTCAAAATCTCATTTATGAAATTCTGGAAGACCGCAGGGGCATTACACAACCCAAAGGGCATGACGAGGTATTCTTAATGGCCTTCGGGCGTGTTAAATGCAGTCTTCCACTCATCCCCCTCTTTGATGCGGATAAGGTTATACGCCCCCCGTAGATCCAACTTAGAGAACCATTGGGCCCCCTGAACCTGATTGAAGAGATCAGGAATCAAAGGAAGGGGATACTGGTTCCTTACTGTGACCTTATTCAGGCTACGGTAGTCAATGCATGGCCTAAGACCACCATCCTTCTTCCCTACGAAGAAGAAGCCAGCACCTACTGGAGAAGTAGAGGGACGAATGTAACCCTTGGCCAGGCATTCCTGGATATACTCTCTCATGGCTTCACGTTCGGGACAAGAAAGATTAAATATCTTACCGTTAGGAAGCTTACCTCCTGGTACCAATTCGATAGCGCAATCGTATTCTCTATGAGGAGGTAACACTTCGGAGGCCTCCTTAGAGAAAACATCAGCGAAGTCCTGAACAAACTCGGGTAGCGTGTTCGCCTCCTCAGGGGGAGAAATAGAATTAACAGAAAAACATGACGTAAAACATTCATTACCCCATTTGGTTAGCTCCCCAGTATTCCAGTCAAACGTGGGATTATGCAACTGCAACCAGGGAAGGCCTAGAACCAAATTGTACGATAATCCCTGCATCAACAGTACAGAGCACTGCTCCAAATGCATGGAGCCAACAAGGAGTTCAAAAACAGGGGTATGCTGTGTAAAATAACCATTAGCAAGAGGAGTGGAGTCGATACCCACTACCGGGACAGGTTTAGGCAAATCAATCAGAGGCATAGCAAGAGACATAGCAAATTCCACAGACATGATATTAGTAGAGGACCCTGAATCCACGAAGGCACTGCCGGTAGCAGACCTACCACCAAAAGAGACCTGAAAGGGAAGCAAGATCTTAGGACGTTTCCTATTTACTGGAAATACCTGTGCGCCCAAGTGACCTCCCCGATGATCACTTAGGCGCGGAAGTTCTCTGGCTGCATTCTTACGCTTAGGACAGTTGTTCACTTGATGCTTGTCATCGCCACAGTAGAAGCAGAGACCATTCTTCCTGCGGAATTCTCTACGTTGTTGGGGGGACACGGAGGCCCCGAGTTGCATAGGTATCTCTGAGTCTTTTGGGGAGGAACGAAGCAACGGAACTTCGGGAGGCATCTTGGGGGAGTCGGAGGAGAAAACAAATAAACGTTCACGTTGTCGTTCCCTGAGACGTCGATCAAGTCGTACCGCTAAAGCCATAACCTGGTCTAGGGAGTCAGAAGAGGGATAGCTAACTAGCAGGTCTTTCAGGGCATTCGACAGACCCAACCTAAACTGGCACCTTAAGGCAGGGTCATTCCACCGAGAAGCTACGCACCACTTCCTAAAGTCAGAACAATACTCCTCAACAGGTCTCTTACCCTGACGTAAGGTCACCAGCTGACTCTCGGCAAAGGCAGTCCTGTCAGTCTCGTCATAAATAAGTCCGAGAGCAGAAAAGAAACAATCAACGGAGGAAAGTTCAGGGGTGTCAGGAGCCAAGGAAAAGGCCCACTCTTGGGGCCCTTCCTAGAGCTGGTACATAATTATACCCACCTGCTGGCTCTCAGAACCTGAGGAATGGGGCTTTAAACGAAAGTAAAGCCTACAACTCTCCCGAAAGGAGAGAAAAGCCCTCCGGTCCCCTGAGAACCAGTCGGGCAACTTGAGGTGGGGTTCAAGAGGTGAGGTGAGGGGAACTACCAAGGTAGCATCAGGCTGGTTGACCCTCTGAGCCAGGGCCTGGACCTGTAGGGAGAGACCCTGCATTTGCTGAGCCAGGGTCTCACGGGGGTCCATAGTGGTGTCAGGGACCAGAGTAGACTAGGTATGGGCTTGTGATTATGTAATGACGGGGGGTAGGGAAACGGACAAGTGAGCCCTAGTCTACCCGCCACTCTGTCCCTGCCTACTTGCAACGACCCGCCCTAGGCGACGGGGTACAACTGGGCGGTGGTCCCTGCGCTCAGTAAGTGCACGACAAACACGACAAAAATACAAGGGAATAAAAGCAAGGGAAAGGAGCAGTTGCCCACGGCAACACCGTGAGCAACCAGAGTGGTGAACGAGCCGAGTCAAGCCAGGAGTGTGCGAGGTACCAAACAAAGAGCAGAAGAGTAGTCAGTAAGCCAGGGTCTGTATGGAGCAGGATCAAAATAGAAGGAGCTGTAGCTGGGCCAGGAAACCACACGAAAAGAATAACAAGCACCAAGGGACAGGAAGGGCAGGCTTAAATAGACCGAGGGCGGGAGCTAGCTGAGTCTGGCCAGGTTGTGATAGGCTCTCCCACTCCTAAGCCTGCCAGCCTGAGTGGTGGAAGCTGGAGTCAGTCTCAGGGATGTAGATTCAGGTGCTGACTGATTAATTATGGGAGTTAACCCCGAAGCTGTGCCTGGCAGATCCTTTACAAATTGTATACCAAATTAGCCCATGATCACCCTGGACTATAAGAAGGGCACTGCCCCTTCCTTCATTGCCTGAGCGTTGTTGTGTTTACCCATGTTAGTCTTTGCAAATGGTCCCTTAGTGTTTTCCAGTTCCCAGTGTTCCCGTTACCTGTATCATGTCTCCTGTGCTACCTTGTTCCTGTGTGCCGTAGAGAGTTGGAGTCGTGTTGTGCCATATACTACGCCTTTCGTGTAGCACCGTGTCTGGTGTCTGCCTGCTGCCAAGGTCCCATCCAAGCCTACCATCGCTACTGTCTGAAGTTACCACAGGTACCCTTATTCGAACTATCGACTTTGACTTGGTATCCTGTTGGCCAG
This sequence comes from Rhinoderma darwinii, assembly GCF_050947455.1. NCBI lineage: Eukaryota > Metazoa > Chordata > Amphibia > Anura > Rhinodermatidae > Rhinoderma > Rhinoderma darwinii. The sequence continues at coordinate 92,662,519 of NC_134694.1, forward strand.
CTGCTATACTGCTATGGCGGTACGGCTCAGTGGGACCACGCACCCATCGTGACTCACCAAGTGCCAAATCACGATTTTGAAATTAGACCTCAAGCTAGAACAATTTAGATCTGGGTATTTTACCTTTCTACCTTTGTTAAATATGTAGGGTTGTTGGCTTTGTTGACAACCACCAAAATACCTCCCAATTCTGGAAGATGGGGTGGAGGTTTTAGGAGAGGGTAGGTGCATGTTTCTCATCAAGAGGGGGCACTCATTTTATTTTGCTACTGTGCTCTCCCTTCTCCACTTTCACCCCTTGTACATATCATATTGGAAAACAATTCTGGAACTATTATGGTACAATAATTTGGTATATAAATGTATGCAAAATTTATTTGCACAATAATAATAATTTTCTGTATCCTCTTGTGCATATGAATATCTTCTTGATTAAACATATTTCCCCACTCTCACAAACACAGGACACTATGGAAAGAAGGCTCTGTAGACAGAAGAATACATGCATCAGTAGGGACCAATTTATTTTACTCTTTTATATTCAAGTGCCCATATATACATACTACTTGTTACTTATACACGTTCCATCATGGATTTCTTTACACGAGTTTCTGCCAAAGTTAAATCAATCAACATTAACCTTCTTAGGAAAAGAACTTCTGCTTTCAGCCTGACTTTCTCCCACTTTAAATTCAGTTGGTGAATAGCCGGTTCTTCTTGGTTCTAAATGTTGATAAAAAAGGGTTTTCTTCATTCCTTCAATTTGATGTGACAGGACTCTGACATGAATAATGGAACTATTCCTTTCACAGGCAAATCAACTCAATTTACCATGCTTTTATTCTTCTGATGGCTGCCTACAATCCTGTAAATTCCATGAGGTCCATTAAGTGAGAGATATCTTTAGAAATGATAGAAAATGTATAAAGTAAACAGATTATTTTTGTCAAAATAATTTAATTTAAATATGACCATTTAGAATACGTTCACTTTTTCCTAATCAGATGTTAATTTTCAATTTACTTAGTGTCACTCAGTTTAATACATTGACTATACTGGCATTGCCAGCTACTCAGTAAAATGTTATATTTGTAATTGAGTCTAGTGTTTGTAGAAGTTTACACCAGGGCTGATGGACCACTGGAAAAGTCAATAATCCATAGAAACCATTCTGAGAAATAATATCGGCAACATGTCAGAATCTGAGCATAGGAGTATCAATATATCTCTATTACTCATTATGAGTATAGTATATTATGAGCCATCGTTTCTTAAGGCCAGGGATAAACCTAGACTTTTTGTAGCGCTACTTATTGATTTTAACCGTTGAGTGACAGCTGCAGTCCACAAGATTGCATGCAGCTCAACGTATTCATTTGGACTGCAGCTGTAGCTCAATAGTTAAAATGAATGAGTAGCACTACAAAAATTCTAGGTGTAGCCCTGGCCTACAAAACGTACTTAACACTGAGGGAAGAGATGTAAGTATTTTGAAGGGAAGTTTGTATGTATTTTTATAGTATTAACTGTGTCCTCAACACAACATGTTTGATATTAGGTTTAGAGTGTAGATTATGCAACCAAGTCTAAAGCTCTTTGGGTTTTTCATAGGTTTTGTCAGTCTTCAGGCTTCAAAAAGAGAACTACCAGAAGAATACTATAGGAGCTTTTTAGTGTACTGTACATTAAAACTGTAGAAAAAATGTTAGTATCTAAATTCTATGCTAAGATATGATCGCTGTAGTCCCAAAGACTGGGGCTGCACTAATGAGAGATTCTGATGACAGGTTCTCTTCTGATTTCTGTCAGGTGCAGTGTTTTCCCAGAGACCTTATGAGGATCCAGAACACCAAGACCCACATTTACTGAGCAGTTTATGCTAGCTTTTAGCACAAACTGCGCCAAAACAAAGTCGCAATTGGTGATGTGTGTCAAATTTGTGATAAAATATGTGACTTTTCTCGTCACTCGTCACAATTGAAAGTGCTGAGAATAGTGGACGTGGTCTCCTAGAGATGTAGTTTAGGCCACATTTATTACTTTTTGGCACAGATCTATGCCTGCTGATAGCAGACATAGATTTGACTTTCTGCTTTTCAGAATGCAATAAACTTATTAATAGGTGTGTGCCTTTTAATAAATGTGGCACATTTTACTACAACTATCTCCTTCACTCAGACTGGTATAAGATACATAAATGTGCCCATACATGCCACTTGTCAAACCAGGTAGGAAGTATATACTACTCTATTTGGGGATTGTGATGTGCAGAGGGCTTGATAAAGCCTTGTACGCAAAACAGCTATTGCCTGACCCTGTTTTCATCTTCTCCCCACAACCTTTTTTCCAAGCATTAAAGAATTTTCTACGTCAGACCGCGTGCGGCTTTTTTCTCTCTACTTACATTGTGTTACAGATGGTCTTACCTACGAAGCCCAGCACCTCCCTAGACTTATAACGCAGCCCCTGTTGCACCTCCGTGGGCAGTGTACTGCCGAATGTCCAGAAGGACTACTGGTCACAGCAGTGCCGACTGATTCTCTTGTACTAAAGCTCAGATTTCTCTAAGGTTACATCATGAAAATTCTTGACTTTTATTACATAACTCAACAAGGAACACAACATGGGTAAACATAGTGGAATGTGAGTACAGATGTTGCAATCACGACTGGGTTTCCAAGCCTACGGGATCCACCGGTTCAAAACAGAACAATGGTGGTGTAACTGGCTGATTTAACGGTGCAACGAAATTTCTGGCTTAATTCAATATGATGTAATCATACTAGATATACGTATTTCATCATACAGTATTCACTTATATCATTAATTTTTATGTTGTACTATAGACAGCATGAATTATTGAATACAATGTTATGTGAAGTCTACTTGGTTTGATGATGTGCCCAACAGTAATTGTTTCACTGGTGTCAAGGAACGTGAAGATACATTATTCAACTTGGATACAACTTACAGTATTGTCTCTTGTTTGAATATTGTAAAATCATATGCCAATCAAATGTTATTTTTTTCATTATTATACATTTAAGATGTGGATTTGAACTGTAAAAATTTTTTATTATATGTATTGAATAAATACATCTGTTCAATGTTATGTGAAGATGAGAGGTCTCCTCCTCTGTTTCCTTTTGTTTTTCATGATGCACAAAAACTGTTACAAAAGATTACAGTTTCAAAATCATTAAACAAATTGGAAATTACAAGCTTGCATTGAAGCCTTGAGATGACAAAGGTGCGAATGTTAAACTATACCTTGTTCTTTTTTTTTTCTTAATCATTTGACGGTATTGACACACCAAGTTTTAACAGATGGGAGACCTTGAATTGGGAACCCCACCGATGCCAAACTGACTCCATCTCTGCCATCTCTCACACCATCTTTGACATGTCAAAAGCTTTATGAAACATTTTAAGCCCTTAACGACCAAGACTATTTTGGGCTCAAAGACCATAGGAATTTTTATTTTTTTTCATTTTTGCCTCACCGCATTTCGTGATCTGTAATTTTTGATTTTGACATATTTCTTGGGGACTTGTTTTTTGTGGGACGAATTATAGATTTTTTTTACTTAATTTTGGGGAACGACCAAGTTAAGGTTTGATTTATGGGATTTCTTTTATAAGACGGAATACAAGAAAAAAAGCAATTCTGCCATAATTTTTTTTATTACAATTTTTTTCAAGTTGTTTATCAATTACCTTAATTGAAAAAAAACAAAACTTTATTGTACAGATCATTATGAGCATGAAAAGACCTCATATGTATATTTTTGTTCAATAAAAACAAATTAATTTAAAAAAAAATTATAATTCGTTTTTTGTCTTATCAAGGGACTTTTTTTTAACATTTTTTAAACTATAATGTGATGTCACATGTCTATATAAAATATGCCCATATAAATTGCACAGGCATCTGTTAGGGCCACCTCAGAGTCCTAATATTTTCCCTAGCAGGCACTAATACTGGACAAATCTAGGGGCCTGAGTTGAACCAGTATAAAACAGTCAGCCCTGACAATCACAATGCTGGTTCTGACAGGGAGCTGACAAAGGAAGCAAGTACTGATCATTCTGAAAAATCGGTTTAACACCTGGGATCTGAGTTTCGCTGATGCTGGATGACAGCTGTCAATCACAGCCATCCTCGAGCAGATAACCGCGTAGGCACAGCTTCTTTCCCCCGAGTAATCTCAATCACGTCCATGTACGTTGAGATTCTAGAAGGGGACCCTTTCCACGACATACATGTCTGTAATTTTGCGGTAAGGGGTTAATAAGTACAACAACAGTAAATACTGTATTTTTAAAAGAAGTAAGTAGAACTATGATGAATTTCAGTTTTATTTTTAATGTATATAATATACACTATGTACATGTATAATACACTGAAGTCCCAACAACTAAATATAAGATCAATTTTTTCAGCTTTTCGCGTGTCGTCTTTTGCTCCTATTGCTTCCATTCTTTTTCGGGAGACCTGCTTTTATTTTTTATCAGAATCCGTAGGGATAATTTCCCATGAGTCCTGTAATCACCTCCATAGTGCAGTCTTAGAAGTTGGGTGCATTTTCTGCTTCTCACGATCCAAGTAATCCCAAACACATTTAGAGATGTTGGGTCTGAGCTCTGAGGTGGCCAGTCCATTGTGCTGAGAACACCAGCAGCTTTTTTGTTTGCTAAGTACGTCTTGATCTTCACAGCAGTATTCTTGGTGCCGTTATTATTTTATTCCAATCAAACTTTCTCCAGAGGGTAATACATGAACTATTATAATTTATTTGGACTTATCTGCATTCATGGTGTCTTCACTCAAAAACAATGCAAAAGATAGAGTTGGTTAACAAGTCCTAAGAAAGTGAAATAAATGTGCCGATTCAAATCTTCTGTGACTACAATGCAATAGCAAACAAATACAAAGATGCAGCAGCACTCTGCGGGCGCTAAGATATATGCAAACATTTAATTGTATTATTGCTATATTTACTATTCCTATACATGCGAGGTTCTTAGTGCAGATCTTGATCAAATTGTGTGAGCCCACATCCATGACAAGGTGACCTCATGCAGAGTGCTCGTACACTAAACATTATACCTGGACAACAGGAGATTCACCTTTCTTGGGCCTAGAACTGCAGAATGTAATGGCAAACATGGCAAAACACACATGCATTGTCCTTATCCCCCCCCCTCCCCCCCACAGAACACGTCTATATCTTCTTTACAGCTGTCATGGAGTAGGTTATACACACACGCAGATGACAGGCATGTGCTGGTTATTTCCAAATTCTGCCAAAATATTCAGGAACCTGATCGGATTCTTTCATTCCGATACACTTGGCAACTAAGTCCTGTAACTTTATTCAGAGACATGAATCAGAGGTATCCGCCAGTCATCCGTCACCCATAGACTCCCATGATAAAAAAACATATACCGTTGACTTTTTTTACTGAAAAGCGTGAGATTGTATTGAGTTGTTATCATGACAAATTGTATAACTTAACGCAATTTAAGAAAACTTAAGATTGGACACATCTGGATACACTGCCTTCTGTTACCTCCAAAGATCTTAGATTTAGACTCACCAGTCCTTCAGACCTGTCTACGCACCTCAAATGTCCAGTTTTGATCTTCCAGTGTAAATGTTCCTCTTTTTCCTCCTTTTCTCGGTAAAGGCTTCTTGACCACTACATATTCTTTCAGACTTAAAACGTTGACTTGTCTTCCCACAGTGGAAGGATGGACAGAAACACCTGTCATACCTGAAACAAGGATGAAGCTTGATTTTTTTTTCCCATTTCTCAAAGGGAAAAGCTTTACGTCACCTGATGGTAAAAGTTTGGTGGTCTACCAGGTCTTACTTGGTTGTTACAAAACCCATTTTCTCTGAATCCTTTAATCATTTTTTAACTCCTTTTTATGCCAATTGATTATTTTATATCTAATATCCTCAGAAATCTCTCCTCTAGCTGTTATAGATACACACGTTAAAAGGAAATTTGCACGGCAGCTAAGGTATGTTTGGGTTGTTGTTTCTGCAAAACATGGTTTGAAGTAAGAGTGGAGAAGTGAATTACTAATAGATCTGATATTATAATTAACGGTAGCCGCTTTTGTCTACTTTTCTGATAAATTAATAGTTAACTAGTATGGTTGAAAAAAATAAATTTGTTCATCAAGTTCAACCAGTGGTGGCGTAGAGGAAAGGAAATAATTAATTCCATTAATTTAAAGTGAATGTGTAAATTCTGTGCTGGTAAATTCCTTTATATATCTTTATAGCAATCTGAGCTGAGTTATTCTAATACAGAGCTACAAATCTCTGCATACACAGCATTGAATGATAAAACTTTGGCTGCCTGCCACCACCACTAGAGGGAGCTTAGGAGCTTACTGCATACTGTTTATACATTGAACTTATTAGTAAAGCTCGTAAGCACCCCTGCCCCGCCCAGTGACAGACAGAATTTTATAATTTATCTGTATTTCTATGCTTGGGAGACTTGCACAACATTTTCTACTTATTTAGATAATAAACCAAATGATGCTTAATGGTGCATATTTACTGAAAACAATTAAATATATGAAATTGTGGGCTCTAACATTTGCACAGTGCTGTACAGTATAATATGTAATGTGTATACCAAGGCACGAAAATATTAAAAACACTGGACCAATGGAAGTTTCCAGGTAGGTTGGCAGAATACATATCATATTTTTTATTTTAAATGTAAATTGCATAAACTATGTTCATTATTCATTTAATATTGTTAGTGTTGGACCTGAACATATATGTGGTCCATAAACCCACTGTGCTAGGAAGCATCTTGTAATGCACGTACTGTAACTTAATGGGATGAGATAGAGATGTAGTGAGGTAAATGCATGGATATAAATGCCTACTTTTGTTCTTATCCCAATATATTCTACAACCTATTCACGTCAATATATACTAATGATAAAACAATATTAAAGGGCCAATTTTTGTAACATAAATAAAGCTCATATAACTCACTAGATATATAATTGTACAAATTGGTAATATGCTTTTCTTGGAATCACTGCTGAGAAAAAGTGTAGAGTTTGTTTCCTTTTGCATGTCCAAGTAGCAGTCTATAATTATACAGAATCATGTACAGATTGATTTACGTATTGTGCCTAAAGAAGCAGCTATATGAATGTCCATAAAGAAACAAATAATGCGCCCTCCATACCCCAACAACCATAATCCCCAAGACCAGCACAAGGTGACTGCATATGGTGGTAGCCTTTAGACAATGCTTTTTCATGGAGAGGGTTCACAAATGACTAGCCAATAACAGGAAGATCCCGCTGCTGATATTGTGAGGAACCATCCAGCAAGTGATCACTTTCCTTGTGGACAGTGAGGCACCCATTAAAGTAAAAGGATATACATGTAATTCATTCTCCCAAGCAGTTCTTCAGAGCAAGTGCTGCCCTTTCCAGTGGCTCTAGATCTGCCATCCGCTACTCCCCCCCCCCCCCCCACATTGTTTACCTCAATATGCACTAATAGGACATTCAGAAAGTAGTTGCACACAGTTAACAATGCATTGCTCACCTTGCACGGCCCCAGTGACGAGTCTTTTTGAGGCTAGACAACCGGATGCCTATTCCTCTGATCCCATCTTAAGATGTGGCCCTGCCGGATCCAGCCATGGCTCTCCTCTTCACCACTGCCGGCAGCATCAGGTGGTCAGGGCAACTGGTACCCACTGATGACATCAGGCTTGGCATCCTATTTAAAGGGGAATCAGCCTGCCATGACTTGCTTGCAGATCATTGCAAATCTTTTTATTAACTACTGTTTCTATTTCTCTATGACTCTGTACCTGACATTGACCTCAGCCTTGTTCTTGAATTGCATTCCTGTCTCACTTTTGGATTTGTCGCTTGGTTCCTGTGGTTCTACTCATGGCATCAACTTCTGGCCTGACCCCTGTCTACACTTCTGTCTTATCCTCTGGCTGCTACTTTCTGACTACTAATCCATCGAAGACTACTATGTTCCCTACAGCACTACAGTGCACCCACCACCAATCGGGACTTTTCTGGGAACCGTGACCTAGAAATCTGAACAGAAAAGTCCATACCTCCTTGTGGGGGCTAAGGTTGAAGAATGGAAAGTTTTCTTAAACTCTGCACTTCAGTCTAGCCAGCTCCGAACCAATTGCAGCTTAGAGGATCCACATCTCTGGCGAGAAACGTATAACAGTATAAGTTATATGAGGCTTATTTGAGAAAATTTATAAAATTACATTAACAAGTGAAGTGAGCAGGTAAAAATATCATCATATCCTTGCGTTCCCCAAGTTCATCTCAGGTTCTAGATTCCATAGAAGGATTTTCTATTTTCACAGTAAGTTATCTTTAATGAAATTCTACTCTTTAATTTACTTTGATGTTACTCCTCCGTCCTCATTTATGCATCTCTATATTTAATGTCTCTATCAACGATTATACAAATTTCAAGAAGACAAGAAAGTATTATAATATTGTCGAGGCCCCGCTAGTTTTCCGGTTCAAATCCTAGTTCATGCTGTTTGTTAAGTACTTGTTCACAGTGACAGCTTTCACCAAAACAGAATGTACTGAATACTTCTCTCCAAACTGCTCTGTCCTGCTGAGCCTCAAGTGAAACAAACTCTTCAAACTCCATCATGTGAACTTTTTATGCTGAACAATCTCTTTCAAACCATTTCATTCAGAGATACTACCCGTGAAACTGGAATTCAGGGGGATGATGTGACATCACAGTGTCCTATCCCTAGGATGGGTCATGGCCACCAAAGTTGTACCACATGATTTCCCTTAATTGCGTTCTGTTAATTGTATTGCTTCTATTCAACAACAAAAATACATAAGTACTTTAGACCCGAGGCGGACCTCACATTGAACAGGCAATTGAAATCTTAAATAGACAGTTTAAGTTGAAAATGTTTGAACTGTCACATTGATTTCACAAGGGAAATTTTGTACTTATAGTGAAAAAAACAAAAAGAAATGGTGTCAATTCTGTTTGCACATACTTCACGGTAAATAGTGAACAGAGAGTAAACACTTGTTTTCTAAAATGTACAATAGTGATCATGCTCTCTGGGAAATAAGAGAAAACTGATGTGTTTGCCTGATTTATACTCCAACCAGTTACATAGTAGTAGGACTAGTTCAGACTTCTGAAGGCTATGTGGAGTTTTTAAAAAAAAAACTCTTGTTCACACTATGCGGCAGAGAGTTTTCCATGCTGTGTTTTTTCCCAAAAACTTTTTCTATCCCTTCTGTTTATTGTTTTGGGTTTTTCCTCCCAATTGACTTCTATAAGAAAAGATGCAGCCAAGAAAAACTGCATGTAAGAACGGCAGCTGTGTTTTTTACACATTTGATGCGGTTAGGAGCAGGAACATTTCATAGAATTGCTTCTTTTAATAGTTTTTATGTTTTGGATAATCTTTTTTGTTATCAGCGTCCCTCAACGATAAACTGAGCACTGTGGTGGGAATTTGAGAACGACTTTACGCCAGATTTCTGGTCACAAGTTATGATGCACACTGTATTTGCGCTATAATTTGCTACTTTTTGCCATTTTACACCGCTCACGCTACTTTTTAGTTTTTAATGTGGATGGAGCTTAGGGGTGGCAGGGCTACTTGTAGTCCAACAGATTTACAATAATTTACGCCAAAAACTGGCATGAATTATAGCAGTAATCTGCACTAGCTCATAGCTGTTGTAGATTTCACTTTGTGGCAGACAGACATCTCAAGATGGCACAAATTTAATGAGAGGTGTGTGAAACAGCAGTCTAGGTAAATATAGTCCTGTATGTTCTGATAGCCCCCACTCTCTTCAATCAGCCATTATCTGTGGGAGGACCCGGCCAAAAGTGTTCATATCCCATGCAGCACTACCATAGAAATCAATGGGTTGTCTATGAAAAACATGAGACACTCCTTGTAGCAACGCTCCACTTTGGCTATTAAATTATGGCGCTACATGGTATCCCCCTCTATTAATTCAGAATTAGCAATTAGGATATTTGATGATGAGTTTTTTAAATTAGAGAAAACTTTTGCACACAAAATGCTACAGAGGATCATAGAAAAATCGCTGCTTTATCACACAAAAGTACAGGATCGGAAAGACCTTCAATCCCAGTCGTTTGACCCCTTTGGCGCCATAATCAATATAGATTGCAGCGCTGACAAAAGAAAGTGGCTCACTTTGCTCCTTTACGGTGAACGCCATCATCGTGATTGCCACGCTTAGCCTTTATATCGCGACAGCCTAAACACTAACAAAGGTCTTCAGGGCTGTCCTGTGACAGTGCCTAATAGAGCGCACCCTTGGTCAGTCCTAAAAAATGCCTTTACCAAAAAAAAAATCATATAACATTACCGATTACCATTTATCATGATTGGTTAACAGTGTAAAATCTAAAAATAAATAAATAAATAATGCCGGAATTGCTCTTTACTATATAATGCTGTAAATATAATGCCCTTATGTATAAGTGAATATCAACCTTCCCTTAAAGTATTGAGTTCTCTATCTTGAAGACTAGAATGTTTCAAATACCCAAACTGCACAGAATTTACCGTAGGATATTTTAGGATAAATATAAAAACTTAGTACGTTTTCTGAAACAGTAAATAACCAAAAACACCCAGTACACTGAGACATTTCCAAAAATGTTTTTCAAAAAATAGATACATGCTGTCATAAATACTCTCTCCAAAAATTAATCCCAATCCATTGTGTATTATTGATAGGACACCGCTGATTCCTTATACTAGTAATTTTTAAAGGGGCTGTCTCATTATGACAACTCCTTGTTATACTGAAGCTGGCATAGTGATCCGTTGATTGACGCAAATCCAGTTTCAGAAACCTCCAGCGATCATCTGTTACTGCTGGGAAAAGCTGCAGAAAGGCATATATTCCCCCAGAGGCGTCTAACGGTAAATTAATGTATTACATGGATGGGCCAGGTCCGCCAGAGTTAGACTCCTGTATGCAGCAGCTCTCCACTCTGGAGAGTGGGTCATAAGTGGGGAACCACCTCCTATAGTGTCCATATACCCTAATATGCATATGAAAAAAGAGGTTGTCTTGATGAAACAACCCCCTAAGGCGCAGTACAGAAGTGATTGCAGAATTAGGGATGTCATCATAATTTCAACTGTTATCGTTCATATTGGACCACTAATCGATCCACCTAATCGGATGTTAATCATATATTCCTTTTTTATGTCATCCAATTGTGCAATTAGTAGATCATTTATATTCAATTATATGTATAATTGAGCATGATTAGTGGTCATGCCCTATTACAGTAAATGACAGATAATATAGATATCCTGGCGGTTCAACCAAAATCAAATGCACCAAGAGGGCCCACATGGCAAAACCTTCCGTCAACATAGACTTATTCAACATATGTCCTTGAGTTGTCCTCTTCTATCAAATAAAAAAATTATATTTTGCCCTTTCTTTATTATCACCCAGCTTTTCTAGTCATGTACTGTATGGCAAATCTGCCTACCTGTACAGTTTTATTGGAAGAGGTGATGTATCATTGTTTAATAGGTTTATGAAAGTCCAACCCCTGTGGGATCTGTAATGGTTGACATATTGATTTTAATTCAACTTCATGGTAACAGATAGAACTACAAAATGGCTGAGTAGGATATTTTACAACTTGGGTACTCACATATACAGGGAGTTTTTATTTTAAGTAATAGTGCTTCTTAAGGAGGCATCTATTTGCCCTTTTTAATAAATACACAGAATTATTGCAGCATTGACAGGACTTAGTATACCGGTATCAATGTTTATTCTTTCATTGGGAATGTGTCAGATGGACCAGAATCTTGACCTTAACATGTAGCCTTTAAGATTACAAGTTAAAAATAATGACTGCTGGGAAGTGTAGTTTAAGGGTGACATTAGTAAGAAAGGAAGTAGCTAGCTTCTCCTCCTACTTTGGTTTACTATAAATCTCTACAGCTGGAAAGGAAAGACATGTGATTTTTAACAAACAAAATAGAATTGTCTTTCCTATTTCCTTTTCTTGCTCCTTTTGTCACCTGTGGTAAATGTTAGTATGTTTCATACATCACTTGAATTCTTTCACTGAACATGCTCCTTTAAATCAAGGCATGTACCGTGCGTATATGTAAATGTGGCATTATAGCTCACTGACCCATCCCAGCCAATCAAGAGCTTTGAATGAGTCAGAGGTTATAATTTGAGCCCTCTAGGAAATTGTGACTTGTCGAGAGGACTTAGCTAGAGACAAGGTGCGAAATGTACATCACATCTTCTGGATGACCTAATATAAACACTTCTCTATTAGTTGTAGGCTTTTTTTTTTTTACGAGAAAACACTCTACAAAAATATAAAAAAGATTAACAATAATAGCAAATTATTACTAAACCATTCCCAATTATCAAGCGAGTGATTCTAATAATAAGAACACACATGTAGTTGTTATTTATGCAATTCCCTAATACAGTAAAATTCTATTAATCCAGCATCTGATAAATAAAACAATTCTGAAAATCTAACATTTGTTTACAACACAGAACTGCATGATTATCTAGAATTTCCCAATAGTAGAGCAAAAAGACAGAGCAGAGAGACCCAATTATGAGACTACTCTGATGAAAAGAACAAAATAATAGTGGCATCTTTTGGGTTCATATTTTATTATTGATGTATTTTCTGAAACTCCCTACACTTAGAAGTGAACTTTATAAACTTTTTTATGACTATATGATAATCAAAACATTTTATAATCTGGATACCATGTGTCCTGTTAGTCCCGGATTTAAGGAATGTTACTGTATATACATAAAGTTAACCGTACACTTTAAGTGTAAACCTCATTATTTTTTTTAGTTTGCCTCTTTTTTAAAATACTGGGTTCACTTTGCATATTAAGTCCTTCCACTATATCTTTTCTAAATATTCCTAATAATAACGGTCAGACGTTAAAGAATTAATGATATTATTATGATGTTAATTATAGCTTTTTATTGTCTGTCACTCAATTGATCTGAATCATTTGAGCGTCCTAGTTTCACGTGAGTTTTTAGAAGGGTCTCAAAACATGAACAATAGAATTCTCTCCAAAAAGGACAAGTGAGATTGCGCCTTTTTAGTGTAAACTTCCCAGTTTCATGATTCATTAAACCTATTTTCTCTGTGTGAAGTCGGACCCAACTCAATACATTTACAAGCGAGATGACGGAAGAAAACTGCTGGTAGCTGAAAAAACATCATATAACTTCTGTAGTTCAAGTGTAGTAAAATGAGTCTACTGAACAAATATCTGTAATTTACTTCTATGTCAGCTTCGTTATTCTGTTATGAACTATCCCAGGTGCATATTTAGTAAACATTTTTTAACAATTTCTGTTTTATATTATTTTTTTAAATTATAGAAATGAAATGAGTACCTGAAATCATCATCAAATTTTAAGTCAAATAACAATAAACAATTATAATGTAATAAAAATAGATGTATAAAAAAAACTAGAAGTAAAAAAAACAAATAAAATGAAAAAAATTTGAAATGAATTAGTATTTAGTACTATTTTTTTTAACTTTTTCTGGGGGTGTACAAGAGCTGAGATTTAGTCACTTGTAATGGATCCCTATATACAAGTATATTCATTTTTAGTCTAGTAAGTGCAGCATTAGAAGGGAAGTTACACAATAATAGTATTGGGGACTTTATTTCTTTCTTTTTTTTTCATCATAAAACAAGATTTAGTAGTTTTCCACTTAATCTTGGTGAAAAGAACCCACTACCTTACATATTGCACAGATAATGTAATGGCTAGCAGGAAACAAAAAAGCCTTTGTAATATGGCCACCTCCTAAAGTTGTTGCAAAGAAACTTTTCCCCTTCGTATCTCCTAACAAATTCTAATTAATGCCAAGCATTCCTCTACTGAAATCATTGAAGGCGTAACAAGCAGTGGGGGAAAAAGACATTTTGAATGCTGGTGATTGCCCTGTTAGAATTATACGACTGAATGCCAGAGCCTCCTAACTTACTGTCTATTAAACCCAAGCTTTCAAAGAGAAATGCATCTACAAAAGCTGTCAATCTTCCTTGCCCCTAAAGCCTGGGTTCACATGGATTCAAGTGACAGGCCCCCCTCCCCCTGTGCACAATACATCAATCTGTCTCTCCCACAAGCACCCACAGCCCATTGTGCAGGCCGCAGGTGCCTATTATGGCACCCATGACTGACTCCCTCAGCTCCTCCCATGAGAAACAGGAACTTCAGACAATAGAACACTGTGGGAAGATGATGATGGGTGTTTTAGGGTAATAGACAGATGGTGAAGGGTACATGGGTGGTATAGCAAGGTGTCTTTAACACGCAGCCACAAAATCTATACAACTTTTACTATTTTGTGCAGCATTATCTGGCAAGCTACAAATGTAATTGTATATATATATATATATATATATATATATATATATATATATATAGATAGATATAGATATATCTATAGATAGATAGATAGATAGATAGATAGATATACACATATAGATATAGATATATATACACTATTCTGTCCTATGTATAGCCACAGCTTACATATCTTCACATCACAAAGAGTTTTGCCAAATAGAAAAGTTTTTATTAACCCATTTTTAAATTAAACTAAGGCATGCTTGAATATCTTCCATAAAAGGACAATTATATTTGATATAGCCATTAAAGCCTGATTTGGAAACATATCAAACTCCACAAGTGGGCTTGAAGTTATCATGTATCCAAGATTCACTTTACAGCATATAACTTAAAAAGTTAACGTTTCTGAGAACGAACAATATAAATTAGATGTTTCATGCCTGTCACATGCATTTACAGCAATACAAGCCTCTTAGCTGCAAATAGGCACTTGAAATAAAAAGAAAAAAAAGTGTCCTGTCAAGGAGTTTAAATAAGGACCACATCAGCAATTTACGGGATTTCCTATAATAATCTTGCATCACAATGGGTTAGACTCTTATGGAAGTGGTTACTGTGAAGTATTTAATCCTGTTGTGGGAGGGACCACAATTCTTAGACTAAAAAATTAATAATACACACAAACGAAAAACAAACAATACACTAATACTGAGAACATTATATAGCTGATAGAGACAACGATAGATATAGATAAATAGAACGATAGATATGAAACATAAATGATAATAGATAGAAAGATAGATAGATGGATAGATAGATAGATAGATAGATAGATAGATAGATAGATAGATAGATAGATAGATAGATAGATAGATAGATAGATAGATAGATAGATAGATACAGTGGCGTAACTACAGCGGGACGCCACTGAACACTACGGCAGAGCAGGGAGGTATCTCCCCGCTCTGCCATTAAACAAAAGACATGTATCCCCTATCCACAGGATAGGGGATACATGTGTGATCGCTGGCAGCGATAGGGAGAACGGGGGACTGAAAGTCCCCTGAAGTTCTCCATCACAAACCTCGGACTTCCGGGGTCTGTGTCGGCAGCTCCGTAGAAATGAATGGAGCGCCGGTTGCGCTTGTGCGCATGCGTGACCAGCGCTCCTTTCATTTTTATTGAGCTGCACAGACGCCGGAAGTCAGAGGTTAGTCAGGGAGAACTTGGGGGGACTTTCAGTCCCCCGTTCTCCCTATCGCTGCCAGCGATCACACAAGTATCCCCTATCCTGTGGATAGGGGATACATGTCTTTTCACACTATAGGTCGCATTTTTTTTGGGGGTTGGGGACGCTGTAAGGCGTTCCCTACAGGGGGGTCTGTATGGCGTTCCCTACAGGGGGGGCTGTATGGCATTCCCTACAGGAGGGGGCTGTAAGGCGTTCCCTACAGGGGGGGCTGTATGGCGTTCCCTACAGGGGGGGCTGTATGGCGTTCCCTACAGGGGGGCTGTATGGCGTTCCCTACAGGGGGGGCTGTTTGGCGTTCCCTACAGGGGAGGCTGTGTGGCGTTCCCTACAGGGGGGCTGTATGGCGTTCCCTACAGGAGGGGGCTGTATGGCGTTCCCTACGGACCCCCCCTGTAGGGAACGCCATACAGACCCCCTGTAGATAACGCCATACAGACCCCCTGTAGATAACGCCATACAGCCCCTCTGTAGATAACGCCATACAGTCCCCCCTGTAGATAACGCCATACAGCCCCCCTGTAGATAGCGCCATACAGCCCCCCTGTAGATAGCGCCATACAGCCCCACTGTAGATAGCGCCATACAGCCCCCCTGTAGATAGCGCTCTGTAGATAGCGCCATACAGCCCCCCTGTAGATAACGCCATACAGCCCCCCTGTAGATAACGCCATACAGCCCCCCCTGTAGATAACGCCATACAGCCCCCTTTGTAGATATCTACAGAGGGGGCTGTATGGCGTTATCTACAGGGGGACTGTATGGCGTTATCTACAGGGGGAGCTGTATGGCGTTATCTACAGGGGGGCTGTATGGCGTTATCTACAGGGGGGGCTGTAATAAAGGCACTATCTACAAGGGGGGGTTGTGTGACACCCAGGGGAGGGGGGGCCCAGTCAAAAGTTTGCTCTGGGGCCCAGTCTTTCCTAGTTACGCCTCTGGATAGATAGATAGATAGATAGATAGATAGATAGATAGATAGATAGATAGATAGATAGATAGATAGATAGATAGATAGATAGATAGATAGATATGAGAAAGATTGATATCAGATAGGGAGATAAGAGATAGATAGACATAGTATACTTGAAAGATAGATAGATAGATAGATAGATAGATAGATAGATAGATAGATAGATAGATAGATAGATAGATAGATAGATAGATAGATAGATATGTCACCTAAAACACTATCTAAATAAATATGCATTGCTGCTGAATCCACTTACAATAGTGAGGCTCTTAGCGCAAATTTTCATCAAATTGTGTGAGCCCACCTGCCACGACAAGGCGACCTCACATATAAGGTGGGTCCCTCTGCTACATATACACCTCTGTTCTGGGTCTAAACCTGCAGAATATACTTGGGATGGTAGGAACCAGCTCCAAATCAATAAAAATCACCCTAGGGCCATCCCCAAGTATATTTCTTGTTATATACACATAACAAGAAACTAATGACATTCAGTAATACTCTTATCTCTAGACACAACTGTTATAGCTGCTATGTTCAGTTATACAGGCATTCTCTACCACCCCTGGACCCACTCAGTTCACAGACAGTATGTACCAACAGTTACATGGCAACATTCACCACATGTGAGTATCTTCCAAATTGGTGTCATATTATTACCATAGCAGAATCCATCACTGGCATTTATAAAGATAATTTTGCTAAGTTAAATTATCCATGCAACTTTGAGTTTACAGCAGTTATCTGCAGCATGTGGCTCTCAAGCTATTGTGAAATTACAACTCACAGCATGACCAGACAGCATGCATGCTGGGAGTTGTACTTTATTCACAGCTGAAGAGCCACTTTGAATTGAACCATCATTAGTTAGGTATTACTAAATTCTAATAAAATGTTTCTTAAGGAGGTATTCTGGGTTAGTAAATAAATGTTATTCTTTGTATAATAAAAAGTTATAAATTTTTCCATTATACTTTATGTATCAAATCCTCTTGTTTTTTTAAGATCTCTGCTTGCTGTAATACAATAAGAACCTTCATTGTTTAATTCCAGTGGATACAAATCTGTCCTAGACATGTGATGGACACACACTGGCATGTCTTGTTATAAGAGAGAGCTCTGATAGCTGTACCATAACTAATGATTCGTGATCCAATGTGATCATCACATGAACAGAATAGATTTGTATGCCATGCAAGCAGAGATCTTGGAAACCATGGAGAAATGATACATGAAACATATTAGGAAGTTGTACAAATGTTCCTTATACAATGAATACACTTTATTTTCTGAAACTGGAACACCTCTTTGTATGAATTGTCCGGTTTGATAACTGAAATGTCCATGGCTTACGTTGCTTTCAATGGACTCCCTGCAGTTCTTCATGGCTGAAATCTAAGCCTGGTCTCTGCTTTAGTTAATCGACAGTCCTGAGAGCAGGACCTCCTTACATTGGACTAACATGCCTAAACAGGGACTAATAAAATAATCTTTTATTGGCAGACACCATTCTGGATTTTTATGTTGTAACCACAGAACATTTGATTCAATGCGGGGCTTGCTACATAGATTTTAGGATATAGAGGCTGCATGTGTAACATTGATAATGGAAAAAACATTGATGTGTGCCGTCACTATTGTTTGCAGCCTGTTGCTTTTCAGGAAACTCCCGTTATCTATCTATGACTAATCTTTACGTGGCTAATCAGCTGTTGAAGCTAATGGTACCACATGAATATATCATTTATTCTTTCTTCCTCCGGGTCACAGAAGTGGAGTCATTCATTATTCTTCTCACACAATAGAGTTGACTCAAAGGCTGGTTGTCAATCATGGATTGTGTAGGAAGTCATTTTTATCAGTACCTTTATATACCTCTGTGGAAGACAGCATGCTAACATGCTTAACCATATGGTCCGTCAGTGTATACTCTACTGACAATGGAGGAAGGGGAAATTATATATTTCATGTTACAGACTATATGGCTCTAATACTTGGAGAAAGTTTAATGCATATGTAGAATAATATCATAAGTGGAAACGTGTTGTGGCAAAGCGTCCTTATGGTAAGTTAAGACATGTATAAGTCATTGAGGACTTCAGAGACCATTTAGACACATGAGTGGATGTAGAGTACTTTTATACTGGTCAAGGACATCTATAATGGCTTTACGGCTGGGTTCACACAGTACTGTCACTACATGTTTTATCATTTCCTTTTATTCTCTTTAAGAGCCAATCCTTATTTTTAGCTATACAATGTTTGCCGCAAAAGAGCTAAAACCACACACTGTGAACACTGACGTGTATTTTTAAATACCCTCTTGCAAAAGTAAATGACCCTTCATACTGTTGAGCCATAAAATGCTAGGGCTTTATTTTCTGCTTAATCTTTGTTTGTTTCAGTGGGGGAAACACCATATGTGCAGCCTGTGCATCTGGACAGGGTCCCGTGGGGCAAGCAGGACAGCACCACCACCTTTAAAGGGGTATTCCGTTTCCAATGAGTTATGACCTCCCCACTAGATAGGTGATAACTGTTAGATTGATGGGGATCTGATCAATGGGACCCCCACCAATTGCCAGAATAGTAGTCCCGTATCTGTTCCATTCAAAGCTGCTCTATCCAAAGTGTATGGCACTGACGCAAACTGCTAAACTAGGGGGAATGGGTACTCGGGATCCCCATTCTGGTGATCAATGGGTGTCCCATTGGTCAGAACCCCACCGATCTAACAGTTATCACCTATCCAGTTGATAGGTGATATCTTGTTGTAAACGGAATACACCTTTAAATGTTACTATCATTTTATTTTTATGAACCAAATTGTTTCAATATTCCATGTTGCTGTTATGTTAAGAAAGAAGTCTTAATATGGCTTTATACAGCTCTCATTTACTTTAATGTATGCAGGAAGTTCTTCCTAGTGACTGCGGCAGACAGTCAGAATTTTATCATTTGAAAGCGTTTTGTCATGACATATCACTAGGATATATACATATAGAACGATCAGCCATAGCATTAAAACCAGTAACAGGTAAAGTGAATAACATTGATTGTCTGGTTACCATAACACCTGTCAAGGGCTGGAATATATTAGGCAGTAAGTGGACAGTCAGTTATTGAAGTTGATGTGTTGGAAGCAGGAAAAATGGGCAAGTGTAAGGATCTGATAGTGATAGACCTAATTAGTGTGTACATATAGATAGATACATTTTTTATATATATATATATACATATATATATATATATATGTATATATATATATATATATATATATATATATATCTCTTAGCGCCTGCAGTGTGAGTCTGCATTATCTTGTTTCTGGTAATACATAAGTCACATTAGGTCAGCCCCTACATATCCATCTCATGTTTTAGGAGGAGCTGACTAACTCTTTTTGTTTGTAGTATATATATATTGTAGTATATATATATATATATATATATATATATATATGGGGCTATATATTGTTTATACATGCTGAAAAGTAAGAGTGCTTTCAAAACTAGAAGTGTTAATAGTTTTGTTACAAATCTAAATCAAATGAATATTTGGTGTGACCACCCTTTACCTCCAAAACGGCATACATTTTTCTAGGTACACACAACAAAGTCATAGTCTTAGACAGCTGTTTCTGTTTCAGTTAAAGGGGTTTTCCCATGAGGGACATTTATGACATATCCACAGGATATGTCATAAATATCAGATAGATGCAGGTCCTATCTCTAGAATGGCACCCCCAAAACCCTGTTCTAGCTCTTTGTGCTCACACTGCCTCCCGGCCACTTACTGATTACATGGTCGGGAGTTACGGAAACAGCGTAACTCGCTGAGCTATGCTGTTTCCGGAACTCCCATAGAACTGCATAGTAGTTACGGAAACAACGTAGCTTGCATGCTACGCTGCTTTTGTAACTGCTATTCACTACTATGGGAGTTACGTAAACAACGTAGTTAGTTACGCTGTTTCCGTAAGTCTAGACCATGTTCCAACCATGTAATCAGGAAGTGGCCGGTAATCAGCGTGAGCACAAAAAGATTAGCCGGCCTAGTTCTAGAGATTGGTGCGGGTCCCACAGGTATTTATGCATTTAATTGACATTTATGACAGATTGATGTTACAGGTTCACCATGGCAAGACTGAGCATAGCAATAAGACACAACGCAGTTATACTGCATCAGCAAGGTCTCTCCCAGGAAAAGATTTCAAAGCAGACTGGGGTTTCAAGATGTGCTGTTCAAGCTCTTTTGAAGAAGCACAAAGAAACGGGCAACATTGAGGACCGTAGTCATAGTGGTCGGCCAAGGAAACTTAGGGCAGAAGATCAAAGACACATCGTGCATACTTCCCTTCAAAATCGGAAGATGTGCAGCAGTGCCATTAGCTCAGAACTAGCAGAAACCAGTGGGACCCTGGTACACCCATATACTGTTCGGAAAAGTCTTCCCAGAAGTGGTCTTCATGGAAGAATTGAGGCCAAAAAGCCATACCTTTGATGTGGAAACAAGGCCAAGCGACTCAACTATGCATGAAAACAGGAACTGGGGTGCAGAAAAATAGCAGCTGGTGCTCTGGACTGATGAGTCAACATTTTGTATATTTGGCTGTAAAAGAAGGCAGTTTGTTCGCTGAAGGGCTGGAGAGCGGTACAACAATGAGTGTCTGCAGGCAACAGCGAAGCATGGTGGAGGTGCCTTACAAGTTTGGGGCTGCATATCAGGAAATAGAGTTGGGGATTTGGTCAGGATTAATGGTCTCCTCAATGCTGAGAAATACAGGCAGATACTTATCCATCATGCAATACCATCAGAGAGGCTTCTGATTGGCTCTAAATTTATTCTGCAGCAAAACAATGTCCCCAAACACACAGCCAATGTCATTCAGATTTATCTTCAGCATAAAGATGATCAAGGAGCCTTGGAAGTAATGATATGGCCCCCACAGAGACCCGGTCTCAACATCATCGAGTCTGCCTGGGATTACATGAAGAGACAGATGTATTTGAGGTAGTCTACATCCACAGATATGTGGTTAGGTCTCCAAGATGTCTGGAACAACCTCCCTGCCGAATTGCTTCAAAAACTGTGTGTAAGAGTACCTAGAAGAATTGATGCTGTTTTGAAGGAAAAGTGTGGTGTATTGATTTCATTTAGATTTCATTCACTTTGCATTTTGCTAATTGATTAAATAAAAACTATTAACACTTCTATTTTTAAAAGCATTCTTACTTTGCAGCATTTTTCCATAACTGCCTAAAACTTTTGCACAGTACTGTATATATCTGGAACACAGCTCCTCCATCAGACGATCAAATGTTGTGACTGACATCCGACAAAAGGAATTAAATTTTGCCAGATGCAGCCGCAGGTCCTCATACAGGGTGTGGAAGTGTCCTTTTGAACCACGTTGTGACACAATGGGATGAACCCAAAGCTTCCTTCTCCTCCTAGGTTCTTCTGCCACTATCTGGCGTTGCTCTCCATATGTGCAAGAGATCAGCCACATCATAAGTACATGGTCCATGGCTTTGGATGTCATGTTCCAATACTAAAAAATAGTCTAAATCCAAACTAAGTAAGCAGTGGAATCAGAAAAAGCTCCCTACGCTGTAACAGCTATAGAAAATAGTGTTTTGCGACCATGTGACCTTCCTGAGGGTGTTCCCAGAGGGTTGGCACAAAAATTGTGACAAAAGTCCTCCTTCCAATTTTCATAAGCATGTCTTACACGTGCAAAACATGGTTATAAGGAAACACAACAGAGACACTCACACGCGAGACACAGACACTCAATGCAGGGTTTTTACGCATGCAAATCGGACACACTCGTGTGAATGTAGCCTGACATGACTCAGCTGTGCAGCTCTAATCTAGGTTGCCACTATTCTGACAGCAAGGAGGAAAAAAGAGAATTGACAGTGAAATCATACCACCCTCCATGTAAGGCTGAGTTATTGATGACATCTTTCTAGTAAACTAAGGTGGCGACTAGTTGGTGATTTAAAATTGTCATTTATTCTTAATGGGGTTGGCCGGGACTTAAAAAATGTGCTAAGAGCAGGAAAGTGGATAAAAAAAACAATACTCACCTGTTCAATCACCACCTGCTCCAGTGCCGTCACTGCGGTGATCTCCATGGGTCTTTGTTGAGTTCCCTGCAGCGATGACGTGCCATGCATGCATGTGACCATTGCAGCCAATCACTGGCCTTAGCGGTGGTGCTAGCAAGAACAGCACTGTAAGGTGGGGATGGAGAGGTAGAGCAACATAATGGAAATACCCTGCTTGGATGTTGCAGAGAAAGATGAAACAAAGCCGGAGTTAGCGTGCTGAACTTGAAAACTTTACTTGCACTATTACATAGAATTTTCACTGACATTGATGGTGCGCGCGATCTTACACAATATATAGAGTTGTTCCCACTCTGGGAGGCACAATTTGGTTATTGTATTCACAATTCTTCTCACTGTTGAGAGGCACAGACTTAGTTATGTCTCAGGCTGGCAAAATGATTGGCTTCTTCTGGTGACTGGCAGACGCAGGGTTGAGGGCTCCCTTCCTTGATACAAGGGCTATATGCTTGGGCTTATTAGGCCTTAAGATGGAGACTGCTACTATGTAGTTTGGACTTAGTGCTCCTTGAGATGGTGGCTGTTGGATGCTTTGTACATGGACACTATAAACCACCACATGGACATACTCTCCACTTAGTCTTGCAATACTTCTGGTCACTGCCGGTATACCCTCCACTGACTGTCTTGGCTCACGTCTGTTTTATGTAGCCTTCAATTCAAGGTCTAACCTAGCTATCTGTACAGCGGGGCCTCACAAACCACCCCTGCCCGATCTTCCGGACTTGCACCGCCGCTGGCTGAACAGTGCATGCTGACTAGGTCAATCCTCAGCAGTCCAACTTAGGATCCTTAGTGCTAGATCTGAAGCAATCGGTCTTTTGCTTTCTTTCTCCTCCTCCACAGTAGCTTTTATGACTTTCCCCTCCTTGCAGCAAAATCCTTTCCTGTATAATATGCAGAGCACAGGTCACGCCAACTTACTCATAACACTGAACATGGCTTGGCGGGCTAACCACCGTTTTATTCTCTTAGGCACAACCCAGGCGTGATGATGCCTGCCTGTTCATGCGTCCACTATCACCTTGTTACAGAACGGTAAATGCAGCCTTTAATATGGCGCCTGACCAATTATCCCAGTGCCCTAAATTTAGATTTTAAGAAGCCATGCACCCAGTCAATAAACGCAACTGGATGCTATATGTACACAACGCTTTGGTGGCCGGTAAA
The DNA here is from genome assembly GCF_050947455.1 of Rhinoderma darwinii. Lineage (NCBI taxonomy): Eukaryota > Metazoa > Chordata > Amphibia > Anura > Rhinodermatidae > Rhinoderma > Rhinoderma darwinii. Next base: position 92,686,521 of record NC_134694.1, read on the forward strand.
CACTCCAATGTAGCATAACATATCAAATCTTCTCCCATACATTGCCAGAAAGTGGCCAGTTTCACCACTGCACAAGTGCCACCTAGTGGAGGGATAAAAAAGACAACAGCAATAAGACAACATAACAGCACCAGCAACAATTCACTAATGATGCATTTACACTGCCATAAAGGGCCTGAAATACAATGACAACAATAATTGCACCATTTCCCTTTTAAATATGGTGATGCATTTCCTATATATTGCAGCACCACAGATAGTGGGACTTTAACCCCTTCCCGACATATGACATACAGTTACGTCATAGCCGGGTAGGGGAAGTATGGAGTGGGCTCACGGAGTGAACTCGCTCCATACGATGCTGGTGTCGGCTGTATGGTTGCTATGGCTGCCTGGGGGCTTAATGCAGACCCCCAGGTCCGCCATCTTTGTACACCCATTATGCCCTGCTTCCAGCAGGGCTTAATACATGCCTGTCAGAATCACGATATACTGCAATACATTAGTAACGATCGCTGGTTGAAGTCCCCTAGGGGACTAATAAAAAAAGTAAAAATGAGTTAAATAAAGGGGTTTTTTTTTGTGTAAAAAAAAATAAAAATATTAAAAGTTCAAAAACCCCCCTTTTCCCATTTCGCCCCTAGAGCATAGTAAAAAATGTAATAAATAAACATAATCGCCGCGTCCGTAAAAGTCTGAACTATTATAATATATCATTATTTAACCCGCATGGTGAATGGCGTAAAAAAAAAAATTGTAAACACCAGAATGTCTATTTTTTGGTCACCTAATCTCCCACAACAAATGAAATAAAAAGTGATCAAACCGTCGCATGTACACCAAAATGGTATTATTAAAAACGACAGCTTATCCCACAAAAAATAAGCCCTCGTACCACTTAATCAACGGAAAAATAAAAAGGTTGTGGCTCTCGGAATTTGGCGACACAAAATAAATTTTCTTTTTTACAGTTAGGTTTTTACTTGTAAAAGTAGTAAAATCTAGAAAAAAAACTATATATATGTGGTATCACCGTAATCATATTGACCCGCAGAATAAAGTTAACATGTTCTTTTAATTGCACAGTGAATTCCGTAAAAATGGCGCGCAAAAAACTATGGAGGAATCGCTGTTTTTTTTTTTCATTTTCTACCCCACAAATAATTTTTTTCCCATTTCCTAGTACATTATATGGCAAAATAAATGGTGCTACGAAAAACTACAACTCGTCCCGCAAAAATCAAGCCCTCATAGTACTATATCGATGGAAAAATAAAGACATTATGTCTTCTGGAAGGTGGGGATGAAAGAACGAAAATGAAAATCTGAAAGTTGTTTACGACGGGAAGGGGTTAAATACATGTGGTGTCTAGAGAACCGGTATTGCTTTTTCTTTTTCCAGTTTTTCTACTGGTTTTTGTGGGTATAAGAAATAAATAGTGCACTCGACTCCAGAGCTATTGCAGTGTTCTGTAGTAAGCTGCCTATTGTGTTTTCATTTCTTATATTATATTACTATATTACCAATTAATTTTAACAGCTATTCATACTTTTGTTAAATTATTTAATAAATTTCCAAAAACATGTCAAATACTTTTCTGAGCAGGAAGGAAGCAAACATCATCCCCAGGTGTGCAGGAGGAGGAAAGATGGAGATATGTGACAGTGGGAGAAATGCTGAGAAAAGGGTGTGAAGCAACTTGTTACTCCACATTCCAGCTCACGTCTGTCACAGGCTGTAAAGGTGTGGAAGTTCCTCAAACGCATCAAGTAAGCAAATATTATCGACTTTTTTAATATGTTTAATAAAAAATGCTTTTTGTGCTTTAAAACCTAAAAATAAAGATTCATATAAATCAACACCTGCAAATATTCCACTTTACTATGCAAAAAAAACAAACACATAATAGTTGCAACTTATAGCATTCATATAATAGTGCCAGCCACAGGGCCCATATAACAGTGCCAGGAACAGAGCCCTTGTAGTAGTCCTAGTCATAATGTCCCTGTATATGTGCCACCCACAATGCCTCTGTAATAGTGCCAGCCACAGTGCCCATATTTTACACCACTTGCCTGTTGGCAAGTATGCAATGGCTATAGAAAAATCTAGTCGTGATATTATCCCCTTCCTGACATTTGCCATATATATACAGAGCACGTCGGGTGGGGGAATATGGAGTGGGCTAACGGGCTGAGCATGCTCCATAGAATGAGAGTGTCGGCTGTGTGTTACAACTGACACCTCAGAGTAACGAGCGGAATCCAACTTGAGCATGATCCTGCTTGTTAAACCTGTTAAATGCCGCGGTCAATAGCGACCGCAGCATTTAAATTACTAGAAACAGGGGGGCGGCCCCCTGTAATGTTGCAATGGCCCCCTCGCGACGCGATCGCGGGGTGCCGTTGGTTGGCATGGCAGCCTGGGTGCCTGATGAAGTCCCCCAGGTCTACCATCTTTGTACTCTTCCGGCATGGCTTCATAGCAGAGCATACATTAGTATTGCAGTATATCATGCAAGCGATCCAACACTATAAAAAACAAAACCCCCCAAAAGATTAAGGAATCGCTGTTTTTTTCCTATTCCACTCAACAAATATTTTTATTCAGTTTCCCACTACATCATATAATACAATAAATGGTGTCGTGAAAATCTGTAACTCGTCCCGCAAAAAAACCAAAACAAGCCCTTACACGGAAATATTGATGGAAAAATAAAAAAGTTATTGCTTTTGGAAGGTGGGGAGGAAAAAACGAAAGTGAAAATCCAAAAATTGTCCGCGGCGGGAAAGGGTTAAACTTCCCTAATTGTATCTAGACTTTGAGTGGAAATAACTATTACTATGGTGCACCATATTTTCCTGCAGCTGCCAAATGTTACATTGTAAAAGTGGATTTAAAAAAATCTCATTTACACAATGAAAAGGGATTTGAAACATATCTCCATCATAACATATGAGCCGACGCTTTATTTTTAAAAGGACGTAGCTAAGGTCAAGTGGAACATTGGGGACATAGGCACATGCGCCTCTTGCTGCTGTTAAATAGAGCTATTGTTCTCTGTAGATCAGCTGAAAGTTTTCTGTTTTTTTAACTTTATGTGTTTTACTCCTTAGAAACAATGACGCCTATTTTCTTGTAGCCACAAATACCCTGTGTGCTCCAGCCCCTAAGGGAAGAAACACATGTATGACTTGCAGCTAACAAAAATGGGATCCAATTGTTTCCTGTAGAGAAAAACACACAAGCAACTTGTAGCTGATCTAAAGGAAACAATGACACCTATTTGTTCTCACTCTAAGTGGCCAGAGTGTTAAAAGGTGGACGAGCTTTCCCATTTACACACTAGCAGGATAGGACCAGGAAAAAGCATATAAGTCAGTTAGTTTTGGTACATATTAAACCTTACCTAAAGCTATGTTCACACTTGCATCATGGTTTCCGTTTATAACAGAAACCACAACGCAGTGCTAGATCCATCGTACGACGTTGACTTACAATAGGGTGCGATGGGTCCCATCTTGGTGTATGACATTTTGATGGGACAATTCTAATTTTTCCAACCAAAAATGTAAAAAATTTTAACAGACAATTCCATCTCTCAATTCCAGTCCTGCCTACATCTTCATGAACTAGAGGAGTCAATGCCATCCCATGTCTAAAGAAGGCGTAGAACGCTACTGTAGAACTGTATCCAGCTTTCTTCCTGTTTTCCTTACTAAAGTATGACCCAATTGGACAGGTAAGCCAACATTTCCAGATATAGAAAGCAGGGATGCTCAGGTTGTGTGTCATGATCTCTTACTGCCCTCCATAATAAAATACTCACTGTGACCAAAGTAATGGTTGTAGAATGAGGATGCAAGAGGTGTCATGGTTTTTAGCATAGAGAACCCATATCCGACTGGAAGTACAGACACCAGGCCATTGACTCTCTCCCAAATAATCTAAAAACCATAAGGCATGTCTTTTATAATTGGGGCTGGTTTTGCTATAACACTATGTGTGAACTTGCATTGGATTAGCAATACTGATGACACAATATCATATAAAACGTTAGGGAACATAAGAATTTATAAAATATTACCGCTCTTCTTACAGTTTAAAAGTCACGATTTATTAGCCTATTTTATAATAATTTTCAATCATTAAATACTTCACACTCATATCAAATAATACACAAAATACACATATCATGTACATTGTATTACAAATCAATGCCTATAAATATGGCTTAAAATAAAAAAATGTCTTGTGGTCCAGATATATTTCCAATGAAGTTTATATAATGTACTAGCAGAGTTATCCGGCTTCGCATGGGTCTATTTGTTTGTTGTTTGTGTGTGTGGTTAATACCTTTGATTCATACTGAGATGAAGCCAACGCTCGTTTGTCTTGCTGAGACTGCAGTCGTGCCTTAGTCTGCTGGGGTGTTTCAGCATCTCACTGTTGGCTGTGATGTATCTTGTCAGCCTGGACATGGGCTTGGGACTGTTGGGTGGTTTCAGCAACTCGGGCAGCAGCAATGCACTTTGCTGCAGGAGATTTTCGTCCAAGTGCAGGGTTCCTTTTTGGAGGCATGACTGGTCTGAAAGGGGTTAAATTTATGAAAATTTTGAATTCCAGTATAGGTACAGTATAGTATAGGTACAGTGTAGTATAGGTGCAGTATGTTCACGGCGAGTACAGAAAGATGGTTGGATTGTTATGGAAACCCGGTGTAAAACAAAAATAACTGAGTTTTTATTGGAACCTGGTGTAAAACTGTGTGTATGTCAGTGAGGCTAAGAATGAAGAACCTGCGAGCTTCTACTGGCTAATACGGGTCATGTGATGTGATATGGAGTAGGACCCTTGATGTTGAAGCCGGTGGTGCCATATTTGCTTTTATTTTGCAATTTTTTGTGAATATGTTGAGAACGGTAGGCCATAGAGAGCAATAATCTGGTGTAAAACTTTCGAAAGCGCCTGATTTACTTATGTGCCAAATTTGGTCCAGTTGTTTGGCCGCACATAAAATAAAAAACAACAAACAGAAATTCATGTATCACGTTGTCCTGATGGGTCATAGAGTATCTTGTGTTTTTTGCCCTGAATTTAGAATTCCTCACAGTTAACTTACAGACTACAGCAGGGGCGTAACTAGGAAAGACTGGGCCCCAGTTTTGACTGGGGCCCCCCTCCCCTGGGTGTCACACAACCCCCCCTCGTAGATAGTGCCTTTTTTACAGCCCCCCCTGTAGATAACGCCATACAGCCCCCCTGTAGATAACGCCATATTAGCCCCCCTATAGGTAACGCCATACAGCCCCCCTGTAGATAGCACCATACAGCCCCCCCTGTAGATACCGCCATACAGCCCCCCTGTAGATACCGCCATACAGCCCCCCCTGTAGATAGCGACATACAGCCCCCCTGTAGATAGCGCCATACAGCCCCCTCTGTAGATAACGCCATACAGCCCCCCTGTAGATAGCGCCATACAGCCCCCACTGTAGAGAACGCAATACAGCCCCCCCCCTGTAGATAGCGCCATACAGCCACCTCTGTAGATAGCGCCATACAGCCCCCTCTGTAGATAGCACCATACAGCCCCCTCTGTAGATAACGCCATACAGTCCCCCTGTGGGAACGCCATACAGCGCCTCCCCTGCAGGGAAGCCCCCCCTGTAGGGAACGCCATACAACCCCCCCAGCAGGGAACGCCATACAGCCCCCCCCTGCAGGGAACTCCATACAGCCCCCCCTGCAGGGAACGCCACACAGCCCCCCTGTAGGGAATGCCATACAGCCCCCCCTGTAGGGAATGCCATACAGCCCCCCCTTGCAGGGAATGCCATACAGCCCCCCCTGTAGGGAACGCCATACAGCCCCCCTGTAGGGAACGCCATACAGCATCCCCAACCCCCCAAAAAAAATGCGACCTACAGTGTGTCCTACAAATAACATGCATCCCCTATCCACAGGACAGGGGATACATGTGTGATCGCTTGCATTGATAGGGAGAACGGGGGACTGAAAGTCCCCCGAAGTTCTCCATGACTAACCTCTGACTTCCGGCGTCTGCGCAGCTCAATAAAAATGAAAGGATCGCTGGTCACGCATGCGCACAAGCGCGACCGGCGCTCCATTCATTTCTACGGAGCTGCCGGCACCGACCCCTGAAGTCCGAGGTTTGTGATGGAGAACTTCAGGGGACTTTCAGTCCCCCGTTCTCCCTATCAATGCCATCCTGTGGATAGGGGATACATGCCTTTTGTTTAATGGCAGAGCGGGGAGATACCTCCCTGCTCTGCCGTAGTGTTCAGTGGCGTCCCGCTGTAGCAGCCATAGCGGCTGCTAGCGGAGCCTCCGGCCATGGTGGGGGCCCGTGTCGGCGGGCGACACGGGCCCTCTCATGCCGCGGGCCCTGTAGCAGCCGCAACGGCTGCTACGGCGGTAGTTACGCCACTGGACTACAGTATCCATTAAAGTGGTTGTCTGGTTAAGAGAACATATTTTCAAATAACCTATTAGGGAATTCTCAGAAAATAGAATTAGGTCCCACATTCTGTTAGCTAGAGTGGAGGACAGCTGCAAAGACCATCTCTTGCTTTGAACTGCCCATTCATTTAAATGTAATGCTTAATTTCCTCTGTGGTGGCGCTGCAGGGAAATTCAAAACTTGCTGCTGGATTAGAGATGACTGCTGGGGGTCGCAGTAGCAAGACACCCTGTGATAAGCTAATGGTTGGGTGGAAACTTCTAACAAAATAAAAAAGTGGTGTCCTTCCTCCCCCAGTTTTAATAGTGTGCCTCTCTTCCCCAAATAGTCACAGTAGAGCCTTCCTTCCTTTCCCAGTAGTCACAGCAGTGCCCCCACACCAGTAGTCACGGCAGGTACTTCTGTCATATTACAAAGCATTATGCCGCCCCTATCCCCATATATATATGTATATATATATATATATATATATATATATAGCAAACAAGAAAGCAGCAGCACTCACACGGAATCAATCGATCAGGTGCCCAGCAAAACGTCCCGATCCTCGGACGTGTATTGGTATATAAAGAAAGAAGATTTGCAGCACTCCAATGTGAAAAAAGTGGTGGTTTATTCAATCCAAGAACAACAGCTGTTGTTCTTGGATTGAATAAACCACCACTTTTTTCACATTGGAGTGCTGCAAATCTTCTTTCTTTATATATATATATACAGTATATATAGATATATCCGGGTGCCCAGCAAGTAGTCCCGATCCTGTGGACTAAATACAAATTTGAAAAAAGATCTTGCAGCACTCCAATAAGCAATAAAAAAGTATAATTTATTCAGTCCACATCACAAAAATAGATAAATTATACTTATAAATTATACTTTTTTATTGCTTATTGGAGTGCGGCAAGATCTTTTTTCAAATTTTATATATATATGTCTCAAACAATGTGCCCAGGAGAATAGGAAAAAGTACAGTGTTAATATAGGTTCGCGCTCCTGGACAAAGTCCTGTGATGTAAAATGAATTTCCCTGCTTACATGTGACATTTTTAGCCTGTGTTAACCTAAGGGTATTTTCATGCTTGTTTAATGTAAAAACATTGTCAATTTTCCACACAGTAACTATGAATGAACCAGTAATTTGTAACTCTAGTCCCTTCCTGTTTCTTTGGCAGGCAATCACACGCCTCACGCATCATCACTAGTACAATCATTATCCTTTAAATATCTCACAGGATCACCCCTAGAAGGCAAAACCGACCTTTCCTGTGGAACCACTGCAATTGCTGTACACACGCCTGTGGGATGTCTTCTACAGTTGCTGCTATTTCTAGCGTCAGTCCAAAAAATAATGGTTGACACATTGTAACTCTGTTATTAAATCTAAGTGACATAGATTAACAAGACCAAGACATGGTTAACTTGATGTAACGCCAACATCTCAGCTGTCTTCCTATTAACGCTTGTCGAAACACAGACTGACACAGCCATAATTGACATTGACCTCCAGTGCTTTTGCTGTGGTTTTGAGGAATTGTTACTGTATTTGGACAGTTTGATGATGAGTCCTGTTAATATCCAATAAATTCAATGGAAAGTGTACAGCTTGCTGAGCCCATCGTTGTCATGATTTCATAATACAGTATTATAGAATGGAAATTGTCCAAACATTGTATTCATAGCAACAATCAAGATGTTCATCAATTACTCTAGAGAAGTTTTAAGGGAATGTATATATCTAAAACCTCCTAGGTCATCGCCATTATCAAGGAGATGCGACAATCTGTTTCATCAAGATAACTGATGGCTCTCCTATTGGGATCAGTGGGGCTGTAATGAGCCCATTACATTACTAATGATTCCAATGGGAAAGCTGTCAGTTTAGAGGGGTATTCCCATCGTAGACATTTATGGAATATCCACATGAGTCTACTCAGCTGTTTCTTTAACTCCAATGCAACTGAATTGAGAGCAGAGTGCATGCGCGGTCCTCTCTCTCTTAGTCTTCGCTTGGAATTTGCACCTGATGCACCAGACAGCACGGGGACCGGGTGACCCCCATACTCGATATAAGGACAGGTACCAGAGCTGGGACCCGCATCTTTCAGAAATGTATGGAATATCCTGTGGCTATGCCATAACTGTCTAAGATAGGAAACCCCTTTAACTTGGAGATAAGTAGATAAAAAGGGGTATAATGCTCAGTAGTGTGCTGCAGCCCCTACATTTTTGCTTGAGATACACAACCAATGCTATTTTCTATGTCATTACAGTGCACATGCCCTTTAATGCCAATTTACCACAACATAGCAGCTAAGGAGAAGGGTAAAACAGAGCTTTAACTTTGTCTCCTCTTTGCAATCTGATTTTAACTTCCTATAAACTGTGACTGAACTGCAGAGTGTGAACTCAGCCTATGCTTAATTTATTTATATATTTTAATATCAAGACTGTATTCAGACATTGCGTGTTTGTGTTGTGTTTTTGCCACAATTTTCGCAAAACCACAGTGCTTTTGCTGTGGTTTTGAGAAAATCATGCCTAAAATGAATATTCACGTGAACACAGCCTAATATGTCTAAAATAAGAAAGCACATGTAGTGTTAATATAAATTTTAAAAATTGGGCTTTAGCTAATAGAAGTGGTCATAATAGAGAACATCAGAATAACCCCTATCAGTATGAACTATTAGGGCACATGGACATCATAGAAGCGGGATTTCCCTGCTCGGGACCCAATCTATAAAATAGAGCGTAAAGCCGCAGACAAGCGGTGTCACTCCCTTTTGCGTACTCGAGCTGTCAATGTATTACATGGACAGCCGTTAATCTGAATGCAAAATCTGCTGGGGTCTCGGCAACTGCAAGGAATTGCACTTCCCCATACATGTTTTGCCCTATGAACCAATCACTTTAAAGTGGAATTTTTACTTTAGCTGCGCCACAATTATAGATGATGTTTTGGTTTATATACACTAGTATACTCTTAAGGGATACTAGATTAGTACCATATATGCCTGAATGTAATGCTGTGGGTATCTGGATGCATTTGTAATGTAACACTTAGAAATCTAGCGAATAGAAATTTATTTCTTATGACATTTTAATACGTAAATATGTTTATTAAAATTATCTTTTTGATTAATATTACAGAGGATTTGAGAAAGGGTATAGTGTTTTGACCGTAACATCATCTTTTAATTTCTGTGAAATGCAAATAAAAATACTATTGATTCAAGAAATAATTGTTGAGTGCCAGATCTTCTAATATATATATATATATATATATATATATATATATATATATGTGTACATATATAAAGCTTCTTTTATAAATCAATGTATCCCCTCATGATATTTCTGATATTACATGTGCACAGGACTATGAAGAAACCTGAATAACTGCACTAATAATAACACGTCTCCACTTCTGTGATTCGCCAACATGTTCCAACCTGTTGAGCTGAACTGCTTCATAATGACCCCATATTATGTCAGTAAGGTGAGCTGCCGGTAGCTACTCTGATTTTATAAGTAACTGACAGCAAAGCTCTGCCGTTTCTCCGGTTATTGCTCTACACGTTTTAATATTATGGCATATAAACCTTTTCTTACCTGTACTAAGAGAGATATCCCATGTATCCCAGTTCATCAGCATATACATAACACGCGGCAGAGAAGGATATGGCATAAAGATGGTAACATAGTGGGAGATGTATTCCCATACATTGCATTTACAGATGCATCATTGCCTTCTGATAATAATCATGTTTTATTATAAAAACAGCCATCCTTTATACTCTCTAAATTCACTTTATCTCAGTCTTGCCACAATCTCATGAATGCAACATTAAAATGGATGTGACCTATAGTGGGTTTATCCTAAGCTTTCTCGCTCATGTATAAAACTTAGAAATATAGAACTGCCAAAAAATGCTAAAACACAGAAGCAGAGCAGTAAGGGAGAGATAAATGCATTAAAATGCTGGTCTGGTGAGAAACTGTTTGACAACCTCTATAGGCAATAGAATTGTGATGGCTGTCATTACTGGTTGTCACCTCTGGAATTCAGCTAATGTGTTTGACTCATTTAACTTTAAAACAGATAAATAAAATCTTATAAAACCCATACTATAAGACACAGATGTTCAGAAAATAAAACTGATTTCATATTTCCCTGGTGGTTGATGGTGGCAGAAGGATAAGTGCTTGCTTTCCTGATGGTCTAGGGTAGTATAGGGATTAATGCTTACTTTTTTCGTGATCTAGGGTATTAGAGGGGTTAATGTTTGCTTCCCTGGTGGTCTAAAGTAATGGGGGAATGAATTTATGCTTCCTTCATGGTCTAGGGTTAATGCCTGTTCACCTGGTTGCCTATGGTAGTGGATAGGTTAATAATTGGTGCTCAGTGGTTTGCCCACCTTCCCGGGCTTGCTTACCTGGTGGTCTAGAGTAATAATGGGGTCAATGTCTGTTTCCCTGGTGGTCTAGGGTAATGGGGGAATGAATGTATGCTTCCGTCATGGTCTAGGGTTAATGCCTGTTTACCTGGTTGCCTATGGTACTGGAGAGGTTAATAATTAGTGTTCAGTGGTTTGCTCACCTTCCCGGGCTCTCCAGCGATGTCTCCTGTATCTTGTCTCTTATCAATACATCTGGTGGCTGCCTCTGCTTGCAGAACAGGGCTCAGGGAACTTGTGGATATGTCATAAAAGTCTGAAGTGGGGAAAAAACTTTTTAATAGCAATAGTTGTACAGGATTAGAAAATTTGCCTTCTTTTTCCAAAATAGCATCACTCTTGTCTATAGGATGTGTCTGGTATTGCAGCTCATCCCCATTTACTCGTAAGAGCAGTATACCCATGGACAAGAGTGCTGTTATTGTTCCAATCCTGGACAAACCATTTAAAAGTTTGTTTCGTCCTCTTTGTTTTCCAAATTGCTTGCCTTAGTGAAAGTAGAATGAAAAGTCCCGGTATTAAACTTAGACTGTCGCATACGCTTTATCCATATTACATGTCATGTTAAAAAAATGTATTTTCAAAATAAAGTAATTCTTATACAACCAGCTGTTAATTCCATGGGAAAATACTGAAAATGTATTTATTGTACAATTGTCTTATACCAATAGATTTTTGTATGTGCATCTCGGGAGATACTGTGGGCCTTGACTCTCCCTCTGTGCAATACATTAAATTAGTATGACGATTGCTCTTTCTTCCCAGACTTCTTATCTGCAGGAATTGGGTCTCGTTCAGAACTCTGTCTAGTTTAGAGTGGCTAAGATTTGTTAAGCAAACCTATTTCCATGAGATTACCTCTAATAAAAGCTCTTATTTTGCCTGGATATGGTCCAGTCTATTTGGATATATTCTCTCTTGATTTTGTAGTGCTTTTTAATTTTTTTCTTCCTTTCTCTCTCGCTCCTTAAAGCGGTTATACCAGAATCAACAATTATTAACTATCCGGTGGATAATTGATTGAACGCTTGCAGCCCCACTGCTGGGAACCCCAACAATCGCGAGAACTGGGGTCCCGAACTTCTGTTCATCTTTACTGCTCAACCAAAGTCAAAAGGACATTGAATGGAGCAGTGATCAAGAATGTTCACTGCCCCAACCTCATTCAAAGCCTATGGAGATGATGGAAACAGCAGTTCCCATTGGTCCCATAGACATTAAATGGATCATGGGGCGTGCGCATGATCCATCGCCGCCCCATTCATGCTAGTCCTCACCGCAGATATTTATCCCCTATTCTGTGAATAGGTGTTTGAGCACTCTGCTGGCATGTCCCAAATGTTATAGTTATCTGCTGGCATGTCCCAATTGTTAATGCCCTCTGCTGGAATGTCCCAGATATTTAAACCACCTGTTGACATGTCTGAGATGTTAAAACCCTTTGCTGGCATGTCCCAGATGTTAGAGCCCTCTGCTGGCATGTTCAAGATGTTTTCGCCATTTGCTGGCATATCCAAGGTGTTTAAGTACTTGGTTGGCATGTCCAAGGTGTTAGGACCCTCTGCTATCCCAGATTTTTGTGCCCTCTGCTGGCATGTTCCTGAAATTAGAGTGCTTAGTCGGCATGTCTACGGTATTAGAATCCTCTACTGACATGTCCAAAATGTTAAAACCCTATGCTGCAATGTAAAAAAAAAAAAAAATCGAGCTGTCTGTTGGCATGTACCAGATATTATAGGCCACTGCTGGCATGTCCATACTGTTTAATCCCATTGCGGGGATGTTCAAGATGTTTTTGCCCTCTGCTGGCATGTCCATAATGTGTGTGCCCCCTGCTCTCATGTCAAAGATGTTAGATTGCTTGGCTGGCATAATCAAATGTGTTAGAATCCTTTGTTTAATCATAAAAAAAACAACTTAATCACAATCCTCAACTTTAATTACAAATTTGTACAATTTCTGTTAATTCACAGGTGAAACTACACAACATTAAGTACATTTTTAAATTAGATTTCGTTCTTCTCCTTGCTGTGCCAGATGTATGCTAGATCAGCCTGATACACATGGCGTAACTATGCCCACGGGTTAGAGAGGGTAGGATCAGTGTAGTTAATGATAGTTTAACCTGCGCCGTACCAACAGATCCTTGTATATGTGTCTTGGGAAATACTGTGGGCCTTGACTCTTCCTCTGTACAATATACCAAATTAGTAGGAAGAATCCTCTTCTTGCCAGACTTATCTACAGAAATGGGTTTCTTTCAGAACTCTGTGTAGTTTGTAGTGGTGCAGATTAGTTAAGCAAACCTATTTCCATGAGACGAGTTTTGCCTGGCTAATGTCGAGTCTATTTGTATACATTTTCTTTGGATTTAAAGTGTTTTTTTTTTTTAATTCACTTCTCTCCTCCTCCTCCTTAAGGGTAGGTTATACTAGAATGTTATTGTGTCCCCCTTTTTCCTTTACTTGTGTGTGCAACTGATATTTGTATACATACAGTAGTAACCAAATATACAACTCAGCTCTCTACTCACTGAAATATCTCAACAAGGAGATGAACAACCGCAGCAGGTAAAAAAGAGCTGAAATCCTGAACCCCACAAAAAACAGAGACAAATTGATAGTTCTACAGAGGGGGCTGTATGGCGCTATCTACAGGGGGCTGTATGGCGCTATCTACAGGGGGGCTGTATGGCGTTATCTACAGGGGGCTGTATGGCGCTATCTACAGAGGGGGCTGTATGGCGTTATCTACAGGGGGGGCTGTATGGCGCTATCTACAGGGGGACTGTATGGCGCTATCTACAGAGGGGGCTGTATGGCGTTATCTACAGGGGGGCTGTAAAAGAGGCACTATCTACAAGGGGGGGTTGTGTGACACCCAGGGGAGGGGGGGCCCCAGTCAAAAGTTTGCTATGGGGCCCAGTCTTTCCTAGTTATGCCCCTGGTGTGAACCCTCTACTGACATGTCAAAGGGGAGAGAAAAGACATGGACCGCACATCCACTGTATACAATGATCAATTGCGGCTAGGCAAAATATATAAATATGAACGAGAGGTTCTTTGTAACATTTTGATCAAATTGTATGCAAGCCCACTTGCCACTTCACGGCGACCTCTGAAAGTGGGTCCCTACTCTAACGGTTGCAGCACCGCATGGCGGCTACCGCCACCGCAGCGCCGCTCCTGCAGAGGGAGCAACCCAGGGGCCCAAAAGCACCCATGCCTTCAGACCGTGCCAAGCCTCCTTGGCTCTGGGCCACGTCCCCCCACAAGTGCAGCACTACAGCAACAGACACCACCACACAGCACCACAACATGTGAACAGATGGAATGAGCTCACCTTGCCATGCGCCCCCAGTGGCCAACTGAGAGTACAAGCAGGAGCAGGAACACTTATGAGGTCATTCCTAAATTAAAATCAGCTGGGCCAAAAGTGTGGAGTGCTGGTACCAAGTAAAACAAAACAACAGAGGTAGATAGACTCTGTATAATATCAAAGGGGAGAGAAAAGACATGGACCGCACATCCACTGTATACAATGATCAATTGCGGCTAGGCAAAATATATAAATATGAACGAGAGGTTCTTTGTAACATTTTGATCAAATTGTATGCAAGCCCACTTGCCACTTCACGGCGACCTCTGAAAGTGGGTCCCTACTCTAACGGTTGCAGCACCGCATGGCGGCTACCGCCACCGCAGCGCCGCTCCTGCAGAGGGAGCAACCCAGGGGCCCAAAAGCACCCATGCCTTCAGACCGTGCCAAGCCTCCTTGGCTCTGGGCCACGTCCCCCCACAAGTGCAGCACTACAGCAACAGACACCACCACACAGCACCACAACATGTGAACAGATGGAATGAGCTCACCTTGCCATGCGCCTCCAGTGGCCAACTGAGAGTACAAGCAGGAGCAGGAACACTTATGAGGTCATTCCTAAATTAAAATCAGCTGGGCCAAAAGTGTGGAGTGCTGGTACCAAGTAAAACAAAACAACAGAGGGCCATGCAGTGCTGCAACCGTTAGAGTAGGGACCCACTTTCAGAGGTCGCCGTGAAGTGGCAAGTGGGCTTGCATACAATTTGATCAAAATGTTACAAAGAACCTCTCGTTCATATTTATATATTTTGCCTAGCCGCAATTGATCATTGTATACAGTGGATGTGCGGTCCATGTCTTTTCTCTCCCCTTGATATCCTCTACTGACATGTCCCTGACGTTAAACCCCTCTGCTGGCATGTTCCAACTGATAGGGCAGTCTGCTAGCATGTCCCAGCTGTTAGAACCCTCTGCAGACATGACCTAAATGTTGGAGCAGTCTGCTAGCATGTCCCATAGATGTTAGAATGTTTGGCTGGCATGTACAAGATGTGAGAACCTTCTGCTGGCATCTCGAAGATGTTAGAGTGCTTAGCTGGCATGTCCAAGATGTTAAAACCCTCTGCTGGCATGTCCCAGATTATAGAGCCTTCTGCAGACATCTCCAAGATGTTAGGCTGGCATGTCCAGGATGTTAAAACCCGTTGATGGCATGTCCAAGGTGTTTAAAGAGGCTCTGTCACCAGATTTTGCAACCCCTATCTCCTATTGCAGCAGATCGGCGCTGCAATGGAGATAAGAGTAACGTTTTTGTTTTTTTAAAACAAGCATTTTTGGCCAAGTTATGACCATTTTTATATTTATGTAAATGAGGCTTTCTAAAGTACAACTGGGCGTGTTTAAAGTAAAAGTCCAACTGGGCGTGTATTGTGTTCGTTACATCGGGGAGTTTTTACTTCTTTTACTAGCTGGGCGTTGTGTAGAGAAGTATCATCCACTTCTCTACACAACGCCCAGCTTCTGGCAGTGCACAGACACAGCGTGTTCTCGAGAGATCACGCTGTGACGTCACTCACTTCCTGCCCCAGGTCCTGCATCGTGCCGGACGAGCGAGGACACATCGGCACCAGAGGCTACAGTTGATTCTGTAGCAGCGTCCAGAAACGCGTCGTCCTCTGAATTAAAGATCTCCTTGATCATATCTACCTGACTCCGTTCCTTATCCTCTTGAGCCTGGTGCCGATGCCCGTTACTAAACTGCAACTTTTTCTTGCCTTGCTATATGATGTCTATATGGGGGCACAAAGTGACATTTTCTGGCATTTTACTGCCGCCATGAGTTCCCCCGCAAAGGGTCCTACTAAGTCTGTGTCGCCCAAGGGCCCACATAAACCTGAATGTGCATAATGATTGAGAAGAAAGTTTTCCTAGAGGTAAGCTTTAAAGGGTAAACGTTCAACAAACTTCTGACTTGTTTTCTGTTCGGCCTTTTCCAGAAAGCCGATGTATCGGAGTACGAACTCATAATAGACTTTCTATTTAGCCCGTACTCTGATACACTGATTTCCGGAAAAAGCCGAACAGAAACTAAGCAGCTGAGCGCTCACACGAGCGCTTCTCCCGCTTCGTTTTAGCGATTGGTGGGGGGTCTTAGTGCTCGGACCACCTCCAATAAAAACTTGCCCAGGTTCGCCGGGTGCTGACGTCGGCCCTGTGTACATTACCTGTATACAGTATTTATCAGCACAGTTTGTGTTACTCTAAATTTCTATAGTTTCTGGGACAAGAAGTAGTAGCCATATTACCTTTCATGATGCCAATTAATGACATTGAGATAACCCTCCCATTCCTTACTGTGCAGAGACATGCTTGATCGTATCTGTGTATGTAGAGTTGGTACATGGTATCATAGTGAACAAATGTTTATTTGTCAATTGCAGTTGTGTCCGGCAGAGCAGAGTTTAACTGTAATTGATAGTTTGCTAGATTACAAGGTTTTGTTTTGTGGGGGAAAAAAAAAAGATTACCAGGAAGTGTTGCTCAGTGGTCACTCCTGTCAGGTAGGAAGTAACTAGCTTCTCTTTTTACTTCAGTTTAAATAGAAATTAAAGAGGTATTTTAGTTTCGGCAAAATACCAGTTATTTACTGTATAATGAAAAGTTAAACTATTTTCCAATATACTTTTTGAATCAATCACTCACAGTTTTCAATATCTATGTTTGCAGTTATTTAATAGAAATCCTCATTGTTTACTTCCAGGGGATAAAAATCCATCCATGGTCATGTGGCAGATATACAGGTGCTCGGCTTGTTAGACAGAACTCTGTTACATATAATGTAACTATAATCAGTATTATTTTTATATTATAGAATATTAATGGAATTCTCCGGGAAAACATAAATACAAGAAGCTTACAAAGCGTCTCAGTCTCTATGCTTCAAGGTCTCAACTGAGTTTAAACTCCTTTGTAAATGCTCATTTAGAAATATATTTTTGCAGGAAAACCTTGTGTCGTGTAGATGGCTCAGCTGACCTTGTGTTCTTCATTCTTTACATACAAACCTTGAATTTCATACATCTTACTTTCTGCTTCAGATTATTGAAATTGTTCTTTAATGGATCTATATTAAGTGAAAAACATGAACAGTGTTTTACGGCATTGCCTTCCATTGTGTACACATTGAATTAGGAACAAAACAGTAAGAACATTTAATATCTGGTTAATGTTTGACCCATAGGAACATCTGGAGTCTGATAACTGGTACACACATGCCATCTTGTGGATGCCGTATGATATGCAATGTACTGCCCTCAAAAAAAAATTAAAGTTCATTGGGGATATTTATCTTTAGGTGTAACATGCACAGTAAGGCTGGGTAGAAACTGCAATTTTTCTCTATGTTTAGCGTATAAATCTGGAAAACTCCCAATGTACAATCTCCATAGGGGCCCATTAGTCAAATGGAGACTAAAAGTGTCAGTTTGGCCACCATCTGGCCGGTATACATCAGTATACTGCAAAAAATGAAGTATGGCAAACCGCAGTAGACTATGCTATTCCATTCTATGGTATCCTGTTTAACTTATCCGTATATTAGCCTATGGTATTCATTAGCCATCTGTCACATCCAGGGCTCATTCTAGCTTTTCTGCTGCCTGAGGCAAAAATTGAAATGCCCCCCCCCCCCCCCCCCGCCAGATCTCAATTCTCAATTAACAACCCCCTGGCTGTTCTACATCACTAGCAGCCTCCTCCAATTCTAGCGGTTGCGCCGTTGCCTTGTACTCCCCTGGCATGCGCAATGCAGAGATGAAGCCAGGCAGAGTATATCTCGCTGCACGGTGTGTGCCCATGGAGTATGAGATAATGGCGCGTCCGAGAAAAATGGAGGAGACTGGTAGTGATGTATAACAGCTGGGGGGATGTCAATCAAGCATATGAAGGTGGGTTTGGAGGCAGGACTATGTAAATCTTCAGGATAGCGGCACCGCCCCCATGACCCCTTATAGTGTATTTAGCATATAGTGTCGCTGTTTTAAAAGTTGATTTAATATGTTTTGCTGCATCTGAAAAAAACATACAAGGAAATGTTTGGAAATATTGTCAGGCCCTGTATAACTGCATGGTGGCGGTTCAAAGGGTTAAAACTACAGGTTCCCATTAAATAGACAATGAATTGAAAACCACTCCATCTGCCCTGCAATTTTGTTATTATAAATATATCCTATATAATTACAGCACCAGAAGCTAGCTCATTACATAAATACACTACTATAACCAAGCTCAATACATATATACAGCACCAGTACCAAGCTCAGAACATATATACACCAACAGAATTAAGCTCAGTACATAAATACAGGAATAGATCCAAGCTCAGTACATAAATACAGCACCAGCACAAATACAGCTCAGTACAGAGGTCATATGCAAATTTTGTGCAACCCCTGCCGTATAGGTTTGTACGGCATAAAACTACAGCTCCCAGCATGGGCCGTACAATGGTAAGGATATGCTGGGAGTTGCTGTTTCACAAAAAAAAAAGTTAATACCATCCATTTACATTGAGTGACTCACAGATGACGTCTTCTCAGATTCTAGTCATCCTTTTTCTCTTTTCTTCTCAATCCGATCCAGACCTCTATGATGACTTCTGCCGGCCATGGCCCATTTCTGAAGTTGGCCGCTCAGATGCCTTCAGCTTCCCACTTTTCAAACATTTTCACACCTATAAACGAATATAAAATTCTCATGGTTCCACAAACTACGCCACTAAATATAATTAACCCATATACTGCATCTCTAAATATAATAGCGCCATACACTGTGTCCATGATTATAATAGTACCATACACTGTTTCTCACACACACACACACACACACACACACACGCACTCACTGTGCCCCATGTAGATAGTGCCCCCTGTATATAATGTGCCCCCATAGAGCACCCTGTAGATCGTGCCCATCATACTGCCCCATGTAGATAGTGCCCCACTTAGAGCCCGCTGTAAATAGTGCCCCTAATAGAGCCCGCTGTAGATAGTGCCCCACACAGAGCCCCCTGTAGACAGTGCCCTGCATAGTTCCCTGTAGACAGTGCCTCACATAGGGCCCCCTTTAGATAGTGCCCCACATAGAGCCCCTTGTAGACAGTGCCCCACATAGAGCCTCCTGTAGACAGTGCTCCCATACATAGTGCCCCCTATAATGGCTCCTGCAGATAGTGCCCCACATAGAGCCTCCTGTAGATACTGCTCCCATAGAGTCCACTGTAGATAGTGCCCGCCATAGGGCCCTCTGTAGAGTGTGCCCCTGTAGATAGTGCCCCCCTGGCAATAGTGTCCTACATAGATCCCCCTGTAGATAGTGGCCCTCATAGATCCCCCTTTAGATAGTGGCCCCATATATCCCAATGTAGAGAGCGGCCATCATAGATTCCCCTGTAGATAGTGGCCCCCATACAGTCCCCTGTAGATAGTGCCCCACATATAGCCCCTATAGATAATGCTCTCCTGTAGATAGAATCACAGTCCCTCAGATTGTTAACTGAAAAAAACAAACTTAACATACTCACCTGATCCCGTTTCCGTGCCGTCCTCAAGCAGGCCTGGTCTCTTCTGACGAAGTAAGCAGCGCAATGACATCATCACGCTGCTAGCGTCATTGAAAGGCATTGAATGGCAGGGCAAGATATTTGGCTTAAGACAAACACCGCACACCATTGCACTACACACGGCCATAGTTGAATTGCGAAGTTGGGAGGTACAATTAATGTACCCTGATAGATTTAAATCCTAGAGGAAAACCTGCTGCACAATTGTGGCTTGGGATAATATATATTTTCCAACAAGACAATGACCCCAAACAAAGACAAAACAACACATGAATCATGCCCCCGAAATGTCCTGCATCCAAAATCTGGGCACTGTCCTGAAGCCCTGAGTGTCGCTAACTCTATCCCTCAGAGTCACAAATGGTCCCAAGAGCCATGACTGATTTTTCATCCGGATTTTCGGATGGAAAATCTGCATTGTATTAAAGTAGAAGCAAAGTGCGGTGTAGATTTTTATATTCACAGAATGTCAATATATGATGCGAAATTTTGCACATTTGTTGTGCATTTTCCCCATTGTGTTCAATGGGGGAAGTAAAAATCCTCAACAAATGCCAAATGTTGCAATCTTTGCTAAGGTATAGCAGCAAAAATCGCAAGAAGAGAAAGAAAACGTATATCTCCTCTAAAAAAATAAAAAATTAATACCATACTCACCTCCCCTGGCATTCCCGTAGAAACGTCTTGCTGGATGCCGAGAGATCAGCCGGAGGAGTAACCGGAGGAGTAGGGTCAAATCGCTACAGGAATGCCAGGGGAGGAGAGAATGTTAACTCCAGCTGAAAACTTGCACTACATGAAACACTATGCAGACCTTCGGATGGCATTCACTGCAGTATCTGGATGGGATTTAGCATACCCTAAATTAAATCATGAATTATTATTATTATTATTATTATAAAGCATGAGGACAGGTTTTTTTTTTATATTGGTCCTCTATTTTATTCCCCAAGAGCAGTTTTCAGGTATTGCAGCTACTGGGGCAGCTGTGCTGTTCACATGATGAGGTACTGTATGTGTATATAGGGTTCTTGTCCATTTGCTTGAGTGCAGAGAATTCTTTATAAATAGGATGAGGCAGTTTAATATACTTCAATCAATCAATGGTGGACAGTAAGCTCCCCTTACTCTTAAAAGAAAAAAAAGAAAGCTTTTGCAGCAGCTGAGGTGCGTATTAAAAAGTATAATGTACCCCCTACTATAAATGATAAAGAATATTTGGAGTCCCCGCAGAGTTCCCTGGCCTGAGGCCTTGTGCTTTTATAAGATCCTGGAACTCCTTGGTGACTTCTAATATTCTTAAAATTTACAGTAGGAAGTACATTATTCCATATACAGAACACAGCATAAATGAGTACACCCCTGTGAACATAAAGATATATTTCTATTTCTAAATGATCGGCCTTCAATTCATGGAAGGATGACAATGATGAGTCTTGGAGAAGTTAAAGGGGCTTTCTTGTGCTTTGGCTATAGCAGTGGCTTTCTACGTGGACGATAACCATGCATTCCACTTCTATACAGGATGCGTCTTACTGTGTGCGATGAAACAGTCAACAGTTTGGCTTTGCATAGCTTTTACCAGCTCTTGCTCTGGGATTTGCCTGCATTTTCCTCAGCATAATTCGTTCATCGTGACGTGTAAGCTTATACAATAAAATAATTTTCTTTCCCAAGTCTCCACACAATTCTCTCCCATGTGGTGCCATTGTTGTCAGCTTTAAGTCAAAGGCTGGGTTTACATGTCGCGGTCAAGTGCGTCTTTTCTCTATTTCCGCAAAATCGCATCAAAATGGTGTGACTTTGCCGCGGTTTGCTTCAAAATAGGGCGCTTTGACTGTGACATGTGAACCCAGCCTGAAAGTGATTCAAACAATTACACCTCACTGTGATGGCTTAGGCTGTGTTCACGTCATGGTTAATTGAATTTTTGCCGTTATTTTCACCAGTTTTGCTGAGATCAAACGAAAAACGTGCCAAAAATACATCTGGCCACGATCTGTGATTACACCCTTAACTGACTAATCTACAGATCAATTAACCTTAACTAGCACCAGAAAATAGTTTATGAAGTTGCATTTGGTAACTTTCAAGCAGGTGTACTCATTTTTGCAACATGGCCTTTATCGTTTTGCTAAGAATATCCAATTTCTTGTTTCGACATTTTTCAATGGTAACTGATAAACCAGAGATGCTGAAACATTACATCCAATAAGAACTCGAAATATGTCTTATTTGTAATGAGAAATTTAAATTGATCAGATTTGTACTAATTTATGGAGTGTTCTGTATATTATACCAATACTTTTACATGTGCATTGGAGATAAAATTATTTTGGTTGTTTTAATACAGAATTCGATTTTGAATTGCTTTATTTTTCAAATCTATGAAGCTTCAGACTCTATATACACATAGAAATGCTCCATCCTTACTCACCGATGACTGATGGGTCAGGGGATTTTGTTTTCAACAGTAGCACCTAGTGGTGAAGAATTGGTAAAGCACATGTGCATTACCTTCCTATTTGGTTCATCAGTAGAGGCAGAACTATGCCAGATTTTAGCACTTGTATCTTTTACAGGTCACGTAAACGGTATATGCTTTGCTATGGATGATGACTATTTTTTCCTATATCATCTTATAATACATTTGTCGCTTATTTGTGTATCAATACAGATATATTCTTACTGCACATTCCTCTGTAATATCTGTTACTTTAAAAAATTATATTAAGTACAGGTATATTTTTTTAGTATTTACTGCAAATATTGGTTAGTACATTTAGGCTGAGTTCACACGGGGCAGATACGCTGCATGAAAGAACACAGCGTATCTGTCCTGTGCGCCACAGGGAATTTCGGTGGAAAAACCACACCACAATTGTGGTGCAGTTTTCGCCCGGAATGTCCATTGCGGAAAACTGCAGTACCAGCCTGCCTGCTAGCAGGCCGGCAAACAGGGATGACGTTTCATCCAAGGAGACCGATGCAGCCTGTGCTTGCCTTCAGCGGCGATCACAAGGGATGAAGCATCATCCCAGGAGGCCGGCCTCCTGACGTCACCCAGGCTGGCCTCCTGGGATGACGTTTCATCCTATGCGCTGGAGGAAGGAACACAGACTTCTGGGTAAGCATCAGGCTTTTTTTTTCTGAGTTGCGTTTTTTGAGCACCCACTGCAAAAAAACGCAACAACTGCTATTTGTTGCGGGATTTATCTCCCTACTGAATAAAATGGGGAATTCCCGGAACAAATAAGCAGCGTTTATGCAAATACAATTGACATGCTGCGGAATAAATGTACACACCTCAGATGAATTTCTGAGCGTTTTTTCCGCTCAGCATTTACGCAGCGTGTGGATGAGATTTATTCAATCTCATCCACTTTGCTGCTATTGTATTCTGCTGCCAACCTTTTTTTTTCTTGAAAATGTAGCCAATAATCACAAACTGCCCACATTTCTATGGACTGTTACAACTACAATTTAGCTCACAAAATCGCCTTCTCCAGGGTAAATTGGTTGGCACACTAACAGAGTTCTCACTCCAACATGATAGATGAGATTTAAAACTGGCCACAGCTGCTTTATTATCTTCAACCAAGGCAAAGCAGTTTTACAACATAGTGCAAAAATAATTCCTAGGCTGTCCAAAAGACAAGCATGGCCCCTCACTATGAATCCCTGTGCCTACTACCCAATACCACAACACAGTTCATGCCATCATGGTTGTGACTTCCACAGGCCTTGCATTGCCTGTCTTCCTCATCTCTCCCCCTACTCCATAAAAACCAGGCCCTATTCCATGTTTTGGACCCAACCTGAATCTCAGACAAATGCCTCTTTCTATAATGTACACACCCTGGATCCCTGAAAAACGCCATTAGTGGCACAAATATGCCACTCAAGCAGCTTCACTGCCACAGGATAATATGGAAAACTAAAATGAATGATAGTTATGATAAGCAGCATATTACCTCTAGACCACCAGGATTAAGTTATAACCCAATAGACAACCAAATATATTATTTATTTACTACCCACTAGACCACCAATATCTTTAGAGGCGTCGCTAGCACCGGGCATGCGGGACTCAAGCCCTGGATTTTTGGTGACAGTTGAAGTGAATAACATTGGTTATCTCATTACAATATTACCTGTCAAGGGTTGGGATTTATTAAGCAGCAAGTGAAGAGATGTGATGGAAGAAGGAAAAATGGGGAAGTGTAAGTATCTGAGTGACTTTAGCAAGGGCTAAATTGTGATGGTTAGATGGTTAGAACATCTCCAGAATGGCAAGTCTTGCCGGGGTTCCTGGTTTGCAGTGGTTAGCACCTGCCAAAAGTGGTCCAAGGAAGAATAACCAGTAAACTGGCAACAGGGTCATGGGCCCCAAGGCTAATTTATGCGCAAGAGGAGTAAAGGCTAAACCGACTGGTCCCATATCACAGAAAAGTTGCTGTAACACAAATTACTGAAAAAGTTAATGCTAGCCATGATAGAAAAGTGTCAGAACACACAGGGAATATCAGTTAGCTGTGCTTGGAGCTGCGTAGCTGCAGACTGGTCATAGTGCCCATGCTAACCCTACAAAAGTGTCTACAGTGGGCATGTGTGCATCAGATCTAATCCATGAAGCAATGGAAGAAGGTGGCCTGGTCTGATAAATTGTGTTTTACTTTACATCCTGGGAAGAGATGGCATCAGAATTCACTTTGGGATGAAGGCAAGCCGGCGGAGGCAGTGTGATGCTCCGGGCAATGTTCTGCGGGGAAACCTTGGCATTCATGTGGATGTTACTTTTACACAAACAAACTTCCTAAACATTGTTGCAGACCAAGTACACCCCTTCTTGCCCACAGTATTCCATAATGGAAGTAGCCTCCTACAGCAGGATAATGCGCCATGCCACACTGCAAAAACTGTTACGAAAATGGAAAATGGTGGAACAAAAGAAGGAGTTCAAGATGTTGACTTGGCCTCCAAATTCTCCAGATCTCAATCCGATTGAGTATATACCGCTAACGTTTTGTGCCAGCTATCACAGAACATCTTCAGAGGTCATATGCGCCATGTGGGTGACCTACACAATATGAGGCAGGAGGTATTCATATTACGGCTGTATTTACCCTGAAGGAAATTTTAGTTGCCCAATCTCAAATCACTTGTTGTTTTTCAGTATGCATGAAAGACCTCAAGGTGTCCTTTCAGCATAGAAAACATTTACCAACATAAGATTTTTAATAATAATGTTAATAAATTATTACAACCATGCATTATTGTAGGAAAATGTGTAACCTGCACAGATTGAATAAATCAATAATTATATCAAATGAAAATTAATTTATTTTTCACTATGATCAATATATTTAAAGAGCATCATCACCCAAATAATAAAACTTACATGTTCTCATCAATGTTACCATTTTCATTTCATTCTTGGTTTACTATACCTTAAATTACATAATGTACCTGACACAAGCTAATATACACAGTCCCTGATCCCCTTTCTTCACTTTACACCCCTGACCCATTGTAAGTTCCCTATTCCCCCTTCACACAGTCTTCTATAGCTGAATATACACTGTTGAGGCAGAGTCAGGATTTAGACATACAAACTCCTGTGTCCCAGGCAGTAGCTCTTCTCATTGAGCCATCAAGGATGTTGGACATCTCCACTGCTGAATCTGTTGTCTGGGTTCTCTTGATTCCTGCCTCTTGATATTCCTTGCTTGCCTAATTAGTCTCACCCGCTTGACTTCCTATATAAGCCTGGACCTAGCCCTTCTTCCTTGCCAGACTATTGAGCTTATTGGCTCAAATCACATATCTGCCTCACGCTACAAACTGTTGCCGCTTATCTGTGTACTGTACCTGTACTGTTACTTGACTACTCTTGCTTTCATCACCCTCCTGTCTGATCGATTCAGCCACTGGACTCTGAGTCTCTGTGCAGCTGAGCCTCCCCTCGCCTTCTCCCCTTCCTCTTCTAGCAGATAAACTCTTTACAATCAGCTGGGCAAAATACACAGGGAAATCTTATTACATGGCTGATAAAATAACAATATTCTGTATAAACTAAAATCCAGGTTAATGGCTAAAGGTGAGGACATTTTTCGACCAATTTGCATTTACTGATTCAAAACCTATTACAATCCATTAGCAAATTAATTCACCTAGTTTGAAATACACGTTTGGAGTATTTATGAAAAAAAAATAGGGGAATCTATTATTTTATTGTATTTTATGGACCAGCAAATCAACAAGACGCAAAATACGATTAGATTCACTCAATCCTACTCCTGGCCTGATCTGAGAACAAAGCTCCATTTTACCATTCAGATGCTATATAGGGTCAGCTACTCCTCATCACAGTTAGTATATCCCAGAGAAGTCAGAAATCTAAAGCTGGCTGTATACATGATATTAAAGTTGTCCGAAAGGCTGATTTTGGCCATTTAGACTGACCATCGTTTCCAAATTGAATGTGTACAGTCGTTCGTGTTGGCCAATGGTAACCTTCAGTCTAATGAAAATGTGATCGACAGGGTTGTAAGATTTAGTCCGCGTACGGCCTAAACTTCCAGTATATGGTCGATCATTTGCCACTTTGCGCAGGCCCCAGTGTGTCCCTTTTTTAAAAGCTGAATCCCTGATTGGCCAGTTTATTCTGTTATGTTTCTGGTAAGATCATTTATACCAACGATCTCACGGATGATTGATTGGCCGCATTCTGGCCGATCAAAGTCCTATGTGTATGGCCAGCTTTACAGTAGTCAGTGTCACGTAGCGGGTTAGTGGACCCACTAGGCCGCACCGCCGTAGCAGGGAGGCAGCTGGCCAATCAACAGGAACCCCAGAATACAAAGTCCCGCACAAGGGTACCTGGATAGTCCAGACAGTGGCCGCTGCTCTGGCACTGATGGAGATGGGTGCAGCAGGTATTGCCAAACGTGGCGGATGTCACAGGTGCCGCAGGTTGCGCCAGACGTGGCGAATTCCTCTGGACGAGGCAGAAGACACAGGACGTGGCAGGTGAAGCAGATTCCACAGGTTTGTGCCAGTCGTGGCGAATTCCTCAGGACATGGCAGATGACACTGGACATGACACGACTCCGACACTAATAGGCACAGGAACAAGAACAGCATGGGATACAGGAACAGGTAACAGGGCACGGGTAATAACTTGAATGGGAAACACTAAGGGACCATTTGTAAGACAGACTGGGGAAACTAACAACGCTCAGGCAAGAATCAGAAGGGCTAGGGCCTTCTTATAGACCAGGAAATCATGGGCCGTTGATGATGATGATTTCCTGATGTGACACAGCAGAACAGAGCGGAAGTGAGCGCTGGCGTCTCCTAGGAAGGAGATGGGATCACAGATCCATGGCTGCGGGCGTCGGGAGGTGAGTAAACCCGACGGCCCATGGCCATGGACGCTACAGTATCCCCCCTCTTACGCCCCCTCCTCTTGGGGCCAGAGCGAGAGAGGAATTTTTTAATAAGAGCAGGAGCACTGAGGTTCTCCTCTGGCTCCAGGACCTCTCCTCAGGACCAAACCCTCTCCAGTCCACCAAATAGAAAGTCCTTCCTCCTACCCTTTTGCTGTCCAGGATCTCCTTCACCTCGAACACATCAGAAGAACCGCTGGGAGCAACTGTGGAACTAGAAGTCTTGCTGTAGCGGTTCAGGACCACGGGTTTCAGGAGGGACACATGGAAGGAGTTGGGGATTCTGAGGGTAGGAGGCAGCCGCAGCTTATAGGAGAAAGGGTTTATTTGTTGCAGAATTTAGAAAGGACCAAGGAACCTGGGAGCAAATTTATATGAGGACACCTTCAAACTAATGTTCCGAGAGGACAGCCAGACTTTGGTACCTGGAAGATACTGAAGTGGCTTTCTTCTCCTTGTATATGCTATTCGCTTCATGTGATCGACTGCCAGCAAAATAGAGGACCGGGTCTGTTGCCAGATTTGCAGAAAATCCCCATATGCAGACTCAGCAGCGGGTACCTGAGATGTGGTCGACACTGGAAGAGGGACTCTAGGATGTTGACTGTACACAATGTGAAATGGAGTGGAAGTGGTGGACTCGCGGATGTTGTATGAGAACTCGACCCATGGAAGAAGCTGTAACCAGTTATTGAGCTGTGAAGAGATGAAGTGGCGGAGATAATTCTCCATGATCTGGTTGATCCTCTCAACCTGCCCATTGGACTGGGGGTGATAAGCTGAGGAAAAGTCCAATCTCACATCCAGAAGTTTACAGAGGGCTCTCCAGAACTTTGAAGTAAACTAAACCCCCCGGTTGGACACAATGTGAAGAGGCAAGCCATGCAAGCGAAAGATGTGTTGAATGAAGAGACTCGCCAGTCGAGGAGCAGAAGTTAGGCCGGACAGCGGGATAAAATGTGCCATCTTAGAGAACCGGTCCACCACCACCCAGACAGTGTTGCATCCTGCTGAGGGGGGAAGGTCTGTGACAAAGTCCACCGCAATGTGCTGCCAGGGGGCATTGGGTACAGGCAGAGGTTGAAGCAGGCCGGCAGGCTTGGAGTGAATAACTTTGTTAGAAGCACACACCATGCAAGAAGAGACAAAGTCCAGAACATCTTTAGGTAGCGTGGGCCACCAGAAGTGACGAGCAATGAGGTCTCGAGTTTTATGGACACCAGCATGCCCAGCCAGTTTAGAACTGTGTCCCCAGCGGAGAATTCTTCTCCTGTCTGCCAACCGAACAAAAGTCCTCCCCGGAGGGATGTCTTTAACCTGCAGAGGATTAGCAGTGACAATGCAGGACAGGTCTATGATAGTCTGAAGGGACTCCACCGTGTCTTTCGTTTCAAACGATCCGGACAGGGCATCGGCCCTCACATTCTTGTCCGCGGGACGGTAGTAGAGCAGAAATTGGAAATGGGTGAAGAACAGCGACCACCTGGCTTGACGGGGATTCAGTCATTCAGCAGACTGAAGGTAAGTAAGGTTCTTGTGGTCGGTGAAGATCAGGATGGGGTGAGCTGCGCCCTCCAGCAGATGTCTCCACTCCTCCAGAGCCAATTTGATGGCCAGTAGCTCCCGATCTCCAATAAAGTAATTGCGCTCAGCAGAAGAAAAAAGTCTAGAATAGTAGCCACATACTACTGCCTTTCCTTTGGAGCTCCTCTGGAACAGAAGTGCACCAGCAACAACAGAGGAAGCGTCCACTTCCACGAGAACTGCCGAGATACGTCAGGATGATGGAGGATCAAAGCTGAAGTGAAGGCTTTCTTCAGGCTAATAATTGCAGACTCTGCCTCTGGAGTCCACACCTTGGCGTTCACACCCTTCTTGGTAAGGGTAGAGATGGGAGCCATCAGAGATGAGAAATTTGGAATAAACTGAAGGTAGAAATTGGCAAATCCCAGGAACCGCTGTATGGCCCTTAAGCCTTGAGGACGTGGCCACTCCAGGACAGCTTTCACTTTCTCAGGATCCATCTTGAGACCTTGATCCGAGAAGATGTAGCCCAGGAAGGGCAGAGAACTCCTCTCAAAGACGCACTTTTCCAGCTTGGCGTATAAACGATTCTCCCTTAATCGTAGTAGAACCTGACTCACATGCCTCCGATGAGTCGTCGGATCTGGGGAGAAAATCAAAATATCATCGAGATAAACAACAACACAAACATAGAGGAGATCTCGGAAGATTTCATTAACAAACTCCTGAAACACCGCAGGAGCGTTACACAGTCCTAAGGTCATTACTATGTATTCGTAGTGCCCGTCCCGGGTGTTAAATGCAGTCTGCCATTCGTCACCCCGGCGAATCCGGACTAGATTATAAGCCCCCCGCAGGTCTAGCTTAGAAAAAATGTTGGCTCCTCGTATGCTATCAAACAGCTCGGAGATAAGTGGCAACGGGTATTTGTTCTTGACCGTGATTTGGTTGAGACCACGGTAGTCAATGAAGGGTCGAAGGGATCCGTCCCTCTTTTTAACGAAGAAGAATCCAGCTCCGGCCGGGGAGGAAGACTTTCGTATGAAACCACTCTCCAAATTCTCCTCGATATAGGCCGACATGGATAGAGACTCTGGCAAGGAGAGCGGATATACTCGGCCACGGGGGAGAGAGGCATTAGGAACCAGTTCAATGGGGCAGTCATAAGTCCGATGTGGAGGTAGCGTCTCAGCCTCCCTTTTGCTGAAAACATCTGCAAACTGAGCAAACTGGGGGGGCAGTCCTGCCAATGACTGAGGCAGAGAAGGCTTGAAAGGATGGATCTGCAACAGACAACGACCAAGGCACTTGGAGCCTCATTGGTGAAGCTCTCCCGAATTCCAGTCCAAGACTGGGGCATGCAGTCGAAGCCAAGGCAGGCCCAGCAGAACAGGATTCATGGCCTTGGGCAAAACAAGGAAAGAAATCAGTTCAAAATGAAGAACTCCAACCTGGAGCTTCAATGGCTTGGTTTTAGAAACGATGGGATCAGGCAGAGGCAGTCCATTAACTGAGGCAACAGCCAAAGATGTCTCTAGGGGAACTGTGGGCAACTGAAAATGATCAACTAGCTCAATGAAATTTGCCGTAGAAGCAGAGTCAAGATAGGCAGAAACTTGATGCGTCCTCTCGCCGGATACTAGGGTCACAGGAATAGTCAGTTTGGAACAGAATGCTTTATTAGGTACCATTCCACCTAGAGTTGCCTCTCCAACCAATCCCAGGCAATGGGTTCTCTCTGGCCTCTGGGGACACAGAAGCACAATATGGCCTCCGAGGCCGCAATACAAACAAAGTCCAGAGGTGCGTCTGCGTTGTCTCTCCTGGGAAGACAATTTGACATAGTTACTCTGCATCGGATCCTCTGGTGGGACGACTGAGGAGGATTGATGGAAAGTAGAATTAAGCCTAGGAAGTTCTCTCTCCCGGAGAACCTCTTGGGAATGCTCCCGGACCCTCATGTCAACCCGGGAGGCGAGTAGGATAATATCGTCCAGGGTAGATGGCAGATTGGGAGCAGCCAGCTCGTCCTTAATCCCTGAAGAAAGTCCCTGCCAAAATGTGGCCACCAAAGCCTCATTGTTCCAGGTCAATTCAGCAGCACTGCAAGTCACGGGTCTCTGGTCCCTGATGTTCCCACAGAGGATTAGCCCATGCCAGAGCTTTGCCAGTAAGAAGAGAGATGATCCTGACGTCATCCAAAGAGAAGGACCTGCCATGTAGCCTGAAGTGGATCAGGCACTGATTCAAAAATCCCCTGCAGGTCCTCGGGTCCCCGTAACAGCGTGGAGGTAGCGGCAGGAAGTACAGGGGATCGGTACCGGTACAGACAGTAAGTGTTGGAGGAGGAACACCAGGAATAGGTGCAGTGACAACTGTGGTTGGAACAAGTAGCCGATGGGCTATGGTGTTCACCGACAGGAGGAGTTGGTCTTGTCGTGACTGGAGATCCTCCATCTCAGCCAGCATGGCTTGTGTCGTCAAGGTCTCAGGTTGGCCAGCGGGGTCCATGGCCTGAGAGTATTGTCACGTAGCGGGTTAGTGGACCCACTAGGCCACACCGCCGTAGCAGAGAGGCAGCTGACCAAACAACAGGAACCGCAGAATACAAAGTCTCGCACAATGGTACCTGGATAGTCCAGACAGTGGCCGCAGCTCTGACACAGATGGAGATGGGTGCAGTAGGTATAGCCAAACGTGGCGGATGTCACAGGTGCTGCAGGTTGCGCCAGACTTGGCGAATTCCTCTGGACGTGGCAGAAGACACTGGACATGGCGGATGACACAGGTGCCGCAGGTTGCGCCAGACGTGGCGAATTCTTCAGGACGTGGCAGATGACACTGGACGTGACACGACTCCGACACTAATAGGCACAGGAACAAGAACAGCACGGGATACAGGAACAGGTAACAGGGCACGGGTAACAACTGGAATGGGAAACACTAAGGGACCATTTGCAAGACAGACTGGGAAAACTGACAACGCTCAGGCAAGGATCAGAAGGGCTGGGGCCTTCTTATAGACCAGGAAATCATGGGCTGTTGATGATTATGATTTCCTGGCCCTATAAGGCCGGGCAAAAGCGTGCACGCGCACCCTACGGGACACAGCAGAATGGAGCGGAAGTGAGCGCTGGCGTCTCCTAGGAAGGAGATGGGGACCAGCGCTCACGGATCCATGGCTGCGGGCGTCGGGAGGTGAGTAAACCCGATGGCCTGTGGCCATGGAGGCTACAGTGAGAATCTGAAGAAACAAGAAATAAGGAAATAGACCTCTGTTTCTGTAAGGCCTGCAGCAGACAACTTAAGAGGACTCTAGGAACGAAGCGCGGTGAGTATTATGTGAGGACCAAAAAGTATTAGCAGTGTACTTACTGCAGTATGTGGGTACACTCGCTCATATACATTCTGGTCCCCTGTTGCACTGATTAGGAGTAGCAGTAGTACAGTGATTACATAGAGTACAGCGGTGCCGGTCACATGAGGACGAGTCGTGTCGTCAAGAAGAAAGACTGTGCCACTAGACTTCTGGTCCCCCGCCAGCACTGTAAAAATCTATTAAAATCTCATAATCAGCGCGACGGGGGACCGGAATGTATATTAGCGAGTGTACCACATACTGCAGTGAGTACACTGCTAATACTTTTCGGTCCACACATAAAATATACAGGACATTTTGGGAGAGTTGGCAGCATGTATAACAGTGACAATCGCAGTACCCTGTAAGAGAGCCACAGCAGAGCAAACCACAGTGACTCAATGGTCCTGTTACAATGGTAACCACAGTACCTCACTAAATGCCAACCACAGTGCACTTCCATACAGTTCCAGCCATGGTGCCTTAATTTCAAAACCATTCACAGTGCCCTTTTTCAGTGCCAGCCACTATGCCTCTACTTTCAGTCCTTTCCAAAGTGCCCTATCACACCGCCTGCCACAATGGTCTGCTTGCAGTGCCTACCATAGTGACTCTTAATATTACAGCAACAGTGACCTCTTACAGTGACCCCTTACAGTTACCATGCTCCTACTTACAGTGCCATCTAAATTAATCCTTTACAGTGCCACAGTAATCTCTTTAAAGCTCCTGATGCACAGATGCACACACTGAACGTGTCCATAGAGTCTCATACACCCAGTGTATGCCACGAGTGTCCTTTTGGAGTATACCAGGCGGGTTTTTTTTAACTATATAGGAAAGCACACAGTAAAAAAGTAAATAAATTATACTTTGCGATGGTTCAATGGTTGACGTATGCCACTATTTGCTTATAGAGTACATACATTGCAGCCTTCTGTCGGAGGTACTGTATGTGTCGGGAGATCCTCCTGACATATACCTTCAGGGCCGGCCCTAGGATAGATGGTGCCCTGTGCGAAATTATCTTTTGGCGCCCCACCCCATCATTAAAAAAAAATGCCCCATAAAAAAATTATAATGCCCCTTTAGTGCCCCCATACAGTATAATAATAATATTTAATAATATAATATATTACAACCCCTTCAAGGACACAGTATTTTGTCCTCTAATTGTGCCCACAGTATAATGCCATCTGTAGTACCCCTACACAGTATAATATCCGCTTAGTGGCCCCCACAAAGTAGAGTGCCCCCCTGTAGATTTTGCCATACAGCCTCCTTTTAGACAGTGCCATAATTCCCCATCTCCTTTTTGTAGATCGTACCATACAGCCCCCCACCTCCCCCTTGTAGACATTGCCATACAGTCCCCCACCTCCCCCTTGTAGACAGTGCCATACAGTCCCCCACCTCCCCCTTGTAGATCGTGCCATACTGTCCCCGCACCTCCCCCTTGTAGACAGTGCCCCCAAACAAAAACAAAAATTGTACTCACCCACAGTGAAGGAAATAAGTATTTGATCCCTTGCTGATTTTGTAAGTTTGCCCACTGTCAAAGTCATGAACAGTCTAGAATTTTTAGGCTAGGTTAATTTTACCAGTGAGAGATAGATTATATTAAAAAAAAAAAAGAAAATCACATAGTCAAAATTATATATATTTATTTGCATTGTGCACAGAGAAATAAGTATTTGATCCCTTTGGCAAACAAGACTTAATACTTGGTGGCAAAACCCTTGTTGGCAAGAACATCAGTCCGACGTTTTTTGTAGTTGATGATGAGGTTTGCACACATGTTAGATGGAATTTTGGCCCACTCCTCTTTGCAGATCATCTGTAAATCATTAAGATTTCGAGGCTGTCGCTTGGCAACTCGAATCTTCAGCTCCCACCATAAGTTTTCGATGGGATTAAGGTCTGGAGACTGGGTAGGCCACTCCATGACCTTAATGTGCTTCTTTTTGAGCCACTCCTTTGTTGCCTTGGCTGTATGCTTCGGGTCACTGTCGTGCTGGAAGACCCAGCCACGAGCCATTTTTAATGTCCTGGTGGAGGGAAGGAGGTTGTCACTCAGGATTTGACGGTACATGGCTCCATCCATTCACCCATTGATGCGGTGAAGTAGTCCTGTGCCCTTAGCAGAGAA